>NW_020944201.1:1401443-1475390 GCF_900497805.2 Vombatus ursinus | reverse complement strand
ACACACACACACACACACACACACACACACACACACACACACACACATTCCCTTGGTCATAACTCAGTGGGTAAGATCTGATAGGGGTGAGGGTAGGGGGGTAGGGAAGGCCACTCTAAACCTTAGGTGGTTAGTTGTATAAGAGATTTACCCCCTTAAAGAATTTTCAGCTGCACAAACACAGGTCTACATAGTTCCAGTATGGGTTGAGGGACTATCCCACTATTGTATGCCTTACTCAGACTCCAGATAGAGTAGAGGGCACTGATGAGCTGGAGAGTGTGCAGAAGGGGCTGACTAGCATGGGGAAAGACCTTGAGTTAATGCCCTATGAGGATCAGTTGAAGGAAATGGGGATGTTTAGCCTAGAAAGAGAAGATTCAGAGGAGCCCTGAGGGCTGTCTTCCAGTATCTGATGGGACCTCTTGTGAGAGAGAGAGATTAGGCTTATTCTGAGGGCAGGTACTTAATATATGCTTATAAGATCAACTGAATTAGAAGAATGAAGAAAGTCACAAAGGCACAAAGTTGGACTTGATGTCAGGAAAACATCCAGAACAGCTTGAGCTGCCTCAGAATCTGGATGACATGTATGTTGTTTAGGAATTTGTGTTCAATTGGTCAACAATAGGCATTAATTAAGTGTCTACTACATGCCAGGCTTTGTGCTAAATGATGGGGAAACAAAGAAGAGAAAATGGTCCCTGCTCTCAAAGCACTTACGTTCTACTGGGGGAAGACAGCATATATTCCTTAGTATAGACAAGAAAATTGAAGAGAACCTTAGTGGAAATGGCTCCAGCAATTGGTGAGACAGGGAAAGGCCTCCTCCTACAGGAGAGGGCACCGGAGCTGAGTCTTAAAGGAACCCGGGGATTCTATGAGCTGGAAGCTGAGAGGGAGAGAATGCATTCCAGGTATGAGGAACAGCCAGTGCAAAGGCATGGGGAGCAGTATCCATGACTGGATCAGAGAGTCCAGGAAAGGGAGCAGAATATGAGAAGAATGAAAAAGCAAGAAGGACCCAGATTGGGAACAGTTTAAAAATACTAAACAAAGAGGTTTAGATTTGATCTCGGAGATCAGTGGAGTTTACTAAGTGGAGAGAGGGACTTGGTCAGACCTATGCTTTACGAAAATCTCTTTGGCAGCTGAATGGAGGATGGATTTGAAAGGGGAAAAGTAGGGAGGCCAATTAGGAGGCTATTGTAGTAGTCCAGGTGAGAGGCAAGGAGGGAGTGGGGAGAAGAGGACATAAATGAGAGATGGTAAAGAGAAAGATATCACAAGACCTGCAACTAATTAGCTATGTGGGGTCATTGGGAGAGAAGTGAAGATGTGAGTCTGGGTCACTGAAAGGTGCCCTTGAGAGTAAGAGGGAAGTTCAGAAGAGGGAAGGCTTTGGGAAGAAAGAGAATGCATTCTATTCTGGCCTTGTTGAGTTTGAGATGCCTTGTTATCTCAAATTCCTATATCTATGGATCTGTTGAGTTTGAGATTCCTAGGCTGGGGTGGATGATCCCTGAGTTTCCTTCTCTGCTATCCCTTAGGTATAAAACTCCATTTCCTACCTCCCTGACTTTACCCAGGCTGTTCTCCATACATGAAATGTTTATCCTCCTCATCCCCAGTTCTTAGAATCCCTGCTTCCATTCAAGGCTCCACTTAAGTGCGGCCTCCTGGTCCCTCTAGTTGTTCAGAATTTCTCCCACACCCATATAGATTGTTCCACATATCCCCCTCTTCACAATGCAGTAGAATGTAAGATCCTTGAGGGCAGGGACTTGTTTTTTCTTTTTATTTCTAGCATGTAGCAGTCACTTGTTGAAATGAAGTATATTCTGGCCTAGGTAGGACTTGACTAGATACCTTCTGAGGTCCCTTTGACCAGAGCAGTCTGGATTTGAGGCTAGAATAAATGGGCCTGGAACTTTCTGCCATTTCTCCTCCTTCTAATCCAAGATTAGAGGCCAAACGATGCTGATGAATATTTACATGTCATGCTATTGTTCAAGTTCTCAAGTGAGTCAGGCCAGGCATAAAACACCATATAATTACAGGGAAGGAAGACCATATAGACAGTTGTAGTGGGCCCTGGGGTGGTAGTTTTTTGTTTCTTCTGAGAATAAATCTTTTCATATTCTTGGACTAGTTTAGGGATTAACTTGGGAGTGGGGGGGGATGTGGAGGACAGGGAGTTGCTACCAATATTTGGGCCTTAAGCACAAAGTTTAAGTTGGAAGCTAGATTGATGGAGACTTAAGGTAAACCCTACATGGAAACCATATCCAAGCTTATAAGGCTGGTGGAAGAGGGGAGGAGAGATGAGAAAAATGAGATACAAGAAGGTAGGGTGACATCATGGAATGCCAGCTCTAGAGAAGGAAGAATGCTCAAAGGCCACCTTGTGCATCCCCTTTATATTACAGATGAGGAAATGGAGGCAGACAATAAGTGACTTTAAAGAATGCTAGAGAAGATGGCAGAGAAAAGGCAGGCACTTATCTGAGCGGTCCCAAATCTCCCTTGAAATAACTTTAAATAATGCCTCAAAACAAATCCTGGAGTGGCAGAACCCACAAAAGGATGGGGTGAAGCAAATGTCCAGCCCAAGACAACTTGGAAGGTCAGCAGGAAAGGTCTGTTGCACCAGGAAGAGAGTAGAGCACAGTCCAGCATAGGCACCTCCAACACAGGCTGGGCCCCAGCAAACCAAGAGCTGGCATTGGCATATCAGCAGCAGCAGTAGCAGTTTCTGGAGTTCTCAGCCCACAGGGGGTCAGATAATTGGTCAGAAGGAGATTACGGGGGTCTCTTTGCTGGCACCGGGGGCAAGACTCTGTTGCTTTGAACCCATACTCAGATCTGGGTCGCAGTCCTAGGTGGCAGTCCAGGGCAAGAAAGAGCATTAGCACAGCAGAGCTTGTGGCCACAGTGGAGGGGGAACCCTTGTCACAGCTCCAGGGCAGAAAAGAGTACTTGTGATCCCTCACAGACCAGAGCAAAGGTCAGGCGAGTAATAAACACACCCCTCCTTAGATCATACCACCTTGGAAGACCTGAAAACTTACAGGTCCCTAGAAGTATCTCTGAAAACAGCTACACAAAAACCCTGAAACTTGAGACAGTGCGTCCTCCACTCCCAAAGCAGAACTCTACTTTAGCAAAGAATTAAATGTCAAGAAATAGGCTGGAAAAAAATCAGCAAACAACAGAAACAAAATTCTGACTGTAAAAGAGTTATTATTGTGACAAGGAAAATCAAAATGCACACTGAGAAGAAGACAACAAAGTCAAAACTGCTACATCCAAAGCCTCGAAGAAAAATAAGAATTGGTCTTAAGCCATGGAAGAGCTCAAAAAGGATTTTAAAATCAAGTAAGAGAGGTAGAGGAAAAATTGGGAAGAAAAATGAGAGTGATGCAAGAAAATAATGAAAAAGGGCAGCTAGGTGGTGCAGTGGATTCAGGAGGACCTGAGTTCAAATCCGGCCTCAGACACACAACACTTACGAGCTGTGTGACCCTGGGCAAGTCACTTAACCCCACTGCCTAGCCAAAAAAAAAGAAAAGAAAAGAAAAAGAAAAAGAAAAGAAAAGAATGAAAAAAGAGTCAACAGCTGTAGAAGGACCTCCCAGAGCTATACACATTATTAAAAGACATCAACACAGAACTTCCAGAAAGGACAAGAAGGATAACTGATTACAGAATGAAATATTCAGCTGGTCAAATGTGTGCCAAAAACAAAACAACAACAACAAAATAATCCAACAGTCTGTCGAGTAAGCCGGGCTGTTTTCAGTAGAATGTCTCCAGCCTGCCCATACACCACTCAGGGCTACTTGTTTTCCATGCTCTAGGGCAGTGGTTTCCAAACCTCATGGATCGATGCCCACCTTTTACATCCAAAAAACCATCATCCCACACACATGCTTTGCATAAAACAATCTGCATAAATCATTCTCTTAAACTGAATTTTATTCCAATAAAATTAAGGATTTTACAATTTTATCCCACAAAAAGTTAAATGCCCAATAAAAACATAATTGTCACAAATGTTTATTAATTGAAAAAATCCTTTACAATTTTCATATTTATGATTTATAAAAGCATGTCATGGACAGAAAGCCAGGAAGCCCTGGATTTAAGTCCCTCTTCTGACATATACTGGCTGTGTGACCCTGGGTAAGTCATTTACCCTCTCAGGGTTCCAGGCAACTCTCTATGTTGCAGAGAGGTTGGCAACCTTCCTTGGTAAGGGAGTTTTCTCATCTAGAAGTTTCCTATGCCAGTGAAATCACAGGCCTGGTCCAGTCCCTTATCCCTACCCTTAACTTAGAAAAATAATACCATAATTCCAATCTTATTAACATGCTGGGTGGGCTTGGTTTTGGGCTCCATGTTTCTCAAAGCATGCCATCATTGATGCCAATGACTTTCACGATTCTTCTTCCACCATGGCACGAGGGCCAATATTTTGGCTCTACCAGCTGGAGCAGAAAGCCCCATTGCACATAAAGAAGATGCTAATAACAACAGCAAGAGTCACATTGCTTTGCTTAGCAATTAAGAGAATTCCCAAATTCAAACTCTTGCATTCAATAATTGTGGTGCTTTGCTCATTGTCGCCTGAAACAAGTCTCACTTTTGTTACCTTTGATCTGAAGTTGGCTTTCATTGATAAGAAGTGAATGTATTTATGGAATGAATGTATTCCATGACATCCCATTTTTTTAGTGACTATCCCATGCCAAGCCCCCAGGAGCTTTCCTCTTAGGACCCCTACTCACACCCTCTTTGGATAACTCTACACAACGGTGTGACTTAGGGTTAGCAGCAACCAAAGAAGAATAGAGGAGAGAGAAGCCCCTAAGACCAAACAGGAGTTGCCCAAGCCCCCAGCTGTCTCTAGTCTTCAGCCTGTCTTCCTCCAGCTGTCCAAAGAGCCCTGAGGTGGGCCATTTTCATATCTGTAGGCAAGGGTTATCTTCATCCAATACATGAAGCCAAATGTGGCATGGGTCAGATCTTGAAGTCTTTCCTGATCTTCACTATGCCCCCTTCCCTAACTATCTTGTAGGTATGTGTGCTTAATCTCTTTGGATTTAATGTTGTTGTTGTTCAGTCATTTTCAAGTTGTGCCTGACTCCTTGTGACCCCATTTGGGGTTTTCTTGGCAGAGATATTATAGTGGCCTGCCATTTCCTCCTCCAGCTCATGTTACAGATGAGGAAACTGAGGTAGGGTGAAGTGACTTGCCCAGGGTCACACAGCTAGTAAGTGTCTGAGGCTAGATTTAAACTCAGGTCCTCCTGACTCTAGGACTGGCACTCTATCCATTGTACCACCTAGCTGCCCCTTAGATTTACTACATGTATGTGTGAATGTGTGTGTATATATGTGTATGTACATATATATATATACATATGTATGTGTGTATATATGTATGTGTATATATGTGTGTATATATATATATATGTGTGTGTGTGTAAGTACTTATTGTCTCCCCTGTTAGGATGTAAGCTCTTTGAGGGTAGAGATTAGTTCATTCTTTTTCTTTCCTGCCCCACATAGCAGGTGATGAATAAATCTTTGTGGGCTGGTTGACTGATGGATCTTGAACATGTGTGTTGAGTTGAGAGCCAAGATCAAATTCTATTTCCCCTCTAGAACAGGGGACGGAGAGAACTTCAACCTCTTCATTCGACAGCGATGCGAGCAAGGTCCTCCAGCTGGGCACTGGCAGGGGTGGGGCTCAAGCCCAGGTCTCCCTCTGCCCTCATTGGCATGATCACTGACATGCCCAGAGGTGAGCCAGGCAAAAAGAAGTAGCACTATGGCCTGGGTAAGATCACACTCGCTTTCAGAGCCCAAGAGCCACTCACTCATTGGCACCCAGTACGTGGCAGACCAGCCCAGTAAGAAAGCCAACCTAGGAGGCTTTAGTCCATCCACCCCGAAGCAGCTGCAGGAATCAGCTGGCAGCTTGTGCCCATCACTGGTCATGCCTCCTTGGACTTGGGCTCCTTCACCCTCTGGCATTACTCAAAGTTCTTTTTGCAGAAAGACAACTTAGTAGGGTCCCATCACTTGGAGGGCAACAGCTAACAGACAGATTGTTGCCTCCCTCATGACACGTAGAGCTTGTGCCAGGGGGCAGGCCAGGGGCTGTGGGCACCGATTCAGAACCAGACTGTCACATCAACTGGGTTCCCTGGAGAATGAGGTCTTATTGTGGCACCCCAATAGTGGCAGCATCATAAGCTCCTAACTTTAGAGCTGGAAGAAGCCCCAGAAGCCATCCAGGCCAACCCTTCACTTGACAGAGGGGGGAAACTGAGGCCCAGAGGGGGAGGTGACTTCCAAGGTCACAAAGTAAGGATCACGCGTACTTTGAACTGGGATTTGAACCCAGCGTACCACCTTGTCAGGATTAGAGGTCCTTGGTGAGCTGTCTTGTGGTACCTGTGGCCCATGGGTTTTTGTTTGAGGCATGACTATCTTCTGGCCAGGGGTCATTAGATGTCTGAGAATCCCTTTCCCCACCCCACCTCTTCCTGGAGAGTTAGTAGGAAGAGAAAGGGAGGATACAGCTGCCAGTGACATTGTTCCTGAACCCACAGACTCAACCTCTTCTCTGGGCTTTTCCAAAGGTACAGGTGAGGGCAGCTAGGTGGCGCAGTGGAGAGAACACTGGCCCTGGGGTTAGGAGGACCTGAGTTCAAATCTTGTCTCAGACACTTGACACTAGCTGTGTGACCCTGGGCAAGTCACTTAACCCCTACTGCCTCACCAAAAACAAGGGGGGTGCAGCTAGGTGGTGCAGTGGATAGAGCACCAGCCCTGGACTCAGGAGGACCTGAGTTCAAATCTTATCTCAGACACTTGACACTTACCAGCTGTGTGACCCTGGGCAAGTCACTTAACCCCAATTGCCTAAAAAAAAAAACAACAACTAAACAAAGGTACAGGAGAAAGAGGAGGAAAAGGAGAAGGAACAAAGGGAAAAGAGGACTGGAAAGCACTGGAGAGGAAAGAGTCAACCAGCTGGCAAAGCAGCCCTGAAATAATTTTTTAAAATAAATACATAAATAAATAAATACAAATAAATAAATAGATAAATGAGTAAATAAATAAAAGATAATTAAAGAGAAAAAAGGGTCTACTCATTCTCCATCTCCCTGCCTCCACAATCAGGACAACTTTGTGTCTCCCCATCTTCCCTTGCCCAGTGAAGCCATAAGGCTGGCGGATAGCTTTCAGAGGTTGGGGAAGGAGCGCTGCCAGGGAGCCCTCAGAGAACACTAGAGCCCAGGCTCTGTCACCCTAGAGGGAGAATACTGCCAGGCTGGCATGCAAGCTCACACAGGTCTGAACGGTGTCCCTCCCTAGGACACATGATCTAAGGAAGGTTCTCTGGCTACTCTGGGCATCAACTGGAGGGCCGTTCAAAGGGATGGTTGGCAAAGCACTCATTCATTCCTTCAATTCAATGCATTTCATAGGATCAGAGTATGATAGATAGATTAAACTGAAAAGCCTGGACTTTTGATGGAGTCTGGGTGGAACCTTGGCCTTACAATAGGATAATACCCCCAGTCTTAGTATCCTCAGAGGTCAGCTAGTTTGACAGAGATGGAAATGGAGATGCAGGGAAAGGGAGTGAGGGACACAAGATCACATAGAGAATCCAAGATTGAAGGCTGGAAGGGACCCAGGGGTCCAACCCCTCATTTTACAGAGGAGGAAACTGAGGCCCAGCGAGAAGGGGCTTGCCCAAGTCACAAGCATTATCAGAAGTGATATTTGGGGGCAGCTAGGTGGTGCAGAGAATAGAGCTCTGGCCTTAAAGTCAGGAGGACCTGAGTTCAAATCCAGCCTCAGACACTTAGGACTTACTAGCTGTGTGACCCTGGGCAAGTCACTTAACCCCCATTGCCTCACAAAAAGCAAAAAAAAAAAAAAAAAGAAGTGATATTTGAACCCAGGTCTTCCTGACTCCAAAGCTAGCCCTGAATCCACTAGTGGCAGGAGAGAAACTATCATAGCTTCTTTATGGTGAGTGTGATGGTGGTTCTGAGGTCAGTCTAAGCGATACTACGGAAGCCCCACATCCTCTAGCTTGACCCTTGACCTTGTTATCCTTACCTGCAAGTTACATCGAACAGGGAACCGGCTGGGATCACCACTTGGTCCCCCAGGAAGCTCAGTTTGGGTTTTATCAGGGCCTCTTCATTATTAGCAAGACCTGGAGAAAGACAAGAGGGGAATTTATTGTTATTATCAATCTTTATAAGATAGAACATTTCATTGCAGATGTATGAATCATTTCATCAAAGATAACGAATAAATGCTTATTGACTGACTGGCTAAATCGTGCTCTCCAAGAAAGTGGGATCAGGAGCTCAAAGGGACCTTAGAGACCCTCTGAGCTAAGCCCTTTGTTTTGCAGAAAAGGAAACTGAGGCCTAGAGTCTTCTTGCCCGAGATCACATGACTTGGAGATTTCAGAACTGGAATTTAAGCCCTAAATCTAGTGTTCTCATCATTGCACTGCCAGGTCTTATCTAAACTTTGTTTCAGAGAAGGAGGAGTCAGTTCGACAAACATTTATTAAATGGCTACTGTGTGTTGGGCCCTGGAAGAATCCCAAAGGCCACTGCCAAACTCAAGGCTTCTTACAAAGGACCACAAAATGTGAGTTGGAAGGGGCCTCAGAGAACATTCCCTCTGTGGTCTGCCCCTCAGCTGACTGTAGGGGTCTCAGGAAAGCCCAGTCCTCTTTGGCCCAGGCCATCAAGCCTGGATTGGGCTCCTGGGTCAGCCCTATGGGGCCAAAGCTTTGGGCCAGCTCTCATGGCTCCTCCACAGGAATGCCTTGCAGATACTTGAAGAAGGCTACCATGCATGTCCCATCCCCCACCTCCAACCAAGTCTTCTCTTCACAAGGCTAAAAAACACCAGGTTCACAGGCCCCTACATGTAGAGCTGGAACAATCCACAGAAGCCAGCTAGGCCAAAATCCTCATGTTGCAGATTAGGAAACTGAGGCCCAGGGATGGAAAGTGATTCACTCAAAGTCACACATAGGATCACCAACCTCACAGACCATCTAGTTGTCCCCCCCCTTTATTTTATAGATGAGAAAATGAGGCCAAGGGAAGGGAAAGGACTTGTCCAAGGTCACACAGCTAGTGTGATGGTGTGGGATTTGAATCTGGGTCCTCTGACTCCAAGTCCATTGATTTTTCAACTGTACCATGCTGCATTTTTTTGTCCTGATTCCATGGTAAAGAATCCACCTACTATAACCCTGGGAAAGTCACTTTATTTCCCTGAGGCTCGGTTTCCTAATCTGCAAAATGGGGATTCTACTATGTATAGTGGCCCCTCTAAAGTGGGCAATGCAAGGAAAGATCTTTGCAAACGTCAAAGCACTAAAGAAATGCGACACTGTTGAAACAAACTGGAAAAAAAAAAGCACCCAAGCATTTGGCTCCCAGGGGTGGGATGTCAAGTTGCCTATCATTTACATTTTATCTGCACCATCAAAGTGCGGAGCTGTTCTGCAGGCCTTGATGCCTCCTGGTTCCTGCTCTTCATCAGAGCTCCCAGGGTCCTTGGGTTAAGCAGCCCATCTCTGGTGGAGGCTGGGTGACTCAAGAGAGAGACCCACCCATCCTTATGCCAGGCAGGGCCAGGCAAACTGGCCCGAGCAGGGCCTACAGTCTCGGCCCTGGGCCCAGGACCCAGAAATTGTCACCTATCCTTCTCCAACTGAGGAAAGCACTGAAGAAATCTCCTGCACTCCCCCAGACCCTTTTCTTGCCATCCTGGGCATTTTAATCCTCTTTGTGGGGGCCGGATTTAGAGGCAGAGCACTTGGGAATGAATCCCACCTTGGCCACTTACTTGTGGGTGAATCACTTCAACCGTTTGGAGACTTTAAATTGAGGGCAATAGGCCACAGTATCTTAAAGGTCCCTTTCAGCTTGGACATTTTATATCCTCAGGCTCATCTTAGTCCTAATATTATATGATCTTACGGACACACGCATACATATTCTCCCCATAGTGCCAGAGTCCATATGCATAACAATGCTATGTTCCAAAGACTTTCTTTCTTTAAGATAGGCTGAATGCTCCTAGGTTGGGGCTTTTTCCCAGCATTCCCTTGTGAGTTACAAGGCCCAGAGGTCAGCCAGTCCAACCCTTTCTCTCTTGCTCACTTCTTTATTTCTGTTGAGGACCCCGACATCTTTCCCATCATCCAATTCTTCTAGTAAACAAGCTAGCAAATATTAGTATCGCTTGAAGATACTGATCTTGAACTCCTGGGAGTGGCTTCTGCTTTTAACTCTCTGAGCCTGGGGTAGAGAGTAAGCCCCACCAGCCCCAGGCAGGTGCCCCCCCCCAGAATGGGTGTGCACCAGGGTGGCAGTATAGACAATGTGTGGTCTATGTGGTAGAGCATGAAGAAATCACCACATCTTAAAAGACGTGAGATTTGAGCTGGCTTCTGAAGGTAAGGTCTGAAGGGATAGAAAGTATTTTTCCTGGATAATCATCATCATCATAATCATAATAACCATGAGGTGGTATAGTGGATGGAATGCTGAACTGGAGTCAGGAAGCCGAGTCTGAATCCTGACTCAGACACTCACTAGTTGTATTTGACTCTAGGCAAGTCACTTAACCATTGCTTGCCTCAGCTTCCTCAACTGTAAAATGGGGAGGATCAAATGAGATAATACTTGTAAAGTGCTCCCCAAACCTGAAAGTACTATACAAATATTAGCTATTATTATTGTTGTTGTTGTTGTTATTTACCACTTTATGGTTTGCAAAGTATTTTACAAGTATTATCTCATTTGATCCTCACCAAAACCTTGGGAGGTAAGTGCTATTATGATGCCCATTTTACAATTCAGGAAACTGATGCAGACAGAGGTTAAGTGATTTGCCCAAGGTCACATAGCTAGTGTCTGAGACAGGATTCAAACTTAAGTCTTCCTGATTCCAAGACCAGGGCTCTATTATGCCACCTAGAGATCATACAGGAAGTAACAGCCAGAATTTGAACAAAGATTTGCCCTCTGACTCCAAATTTTGCTTTCTTTCCATTACACTACACTGTCTCTCAATAAGTAGATCCTACTAGTATTTCCACATACAAAAAAAAAAGGCAAAAATAATAGTTCCTGACCTTGAGAAGTTTACATTCTAAGGGGGGGGGTGGTGCACACATAAATAAATGTATCCGTATAAGATATATACAGAGTAGATGGTGAGTAATCTTACAGGTAACATCTCTGGAAGCCAGGAGAACTGTAGAAGGTCTTCTGTATTGCAAATGATTAACAGCCATAACAAAAATAATTGCTCCAAATCACTAATACAAGGAGAAACATAAAGAAAAGCAACCCTGAGGATTTATCTCACACCTGAAAACTGGCAAAGATAACAAAAGATGGGAATAGTCAATGTTGGAGGGGATGTGGAAAAACAGGCACAACGATGCATTGCTGGTGGAGCAGGGAATTGGTCTGAGCATTTTGGAATGACACTTAAAAAGTAACCCAGGGATCCCATTGGTAGGCATATACTACAAGGAGGGGAGGAAACAAAATATCCACCACCACCTACACCACAATATTCAGAACAACACTTTCTGTGGTAGCAAAGAACTGGAAACAAAGTGAATGCTCATCATTTGGGGAAGAGCTAAACAAAATATGGTCCATGGAGGTAATGGGATAGTTCTGTGTTGTAAGAAATGATACACATGAATACAGAGAAGTTTGGAAAGATCTATATGAACTGATGCAAGGTAAAGTATGTAGAGCCCAAGAAACAATATACAAAAGGACTACAACAATGTAAATGAGAACAATGAAATAAAACAGGATGCTTAATAATGATAATGACCAAACAGCCTGGGAGAAAAGATGAAAAAATGCCCCTTCCTCCCTATTTTATAGAGGTAGGGAACTATGCACTATATATTGTCAGACTTGGGTGATAAATTGGTTAGTTTGATAAGAGAAGGGAAAGGGATATATTTGGTAATGAAGGTAATATAAAAAAAAAGAAGGGATTACTTTAAAACAATTAGAACTGTCCAAAAGTGGAATAGACTGCCTCAGCAGGTAATGAGTTCCCCATCCTAGGAGGTTTAGAGGAGAGGCTGAATGACTACTTTTCAAGTGCGTTATAGAGAGAATTAAAGATTGGAGTAGATGTGGAGATAAAAACAGACCTGCTCCTGACCTTAAGAAAGTCACATTCTATTATGGAATGAGCTGCTAGTTAGATAATCTCTAAAGTCCCTTCCAATTCTGAGAATCTGTGACTCAGTGAGGAGGAATAAACATCAGAGGAGACAGGAAGTACAGGAGAGAAAACAGTATTGAGCTCTCAGAGACCAGTTATTTTTAAAACATATAATATGTATATATATTTCAATTGATACACGCTTATTTTCTCTCCCTTTCAACCCTATCCCACTGGAAAAAAAAGAACAAACTAAACCTCTATAACAAATATGCAGAGTCAAGCAAAACCAATTCCTGAATTGGTCATGTTCAAAAATATATCCCTCATTCTCCATCCTCAGTCCTCTGGAATCATGGTTGGTCACTGCATGGATCGGAGTTCTTAATTCTTTCCAAAATATTTATCTTTGCAATGGTGTTAGTTTGTACATTTTTATCCTGCCTCTGCTCACCTCATTTTGCATCAGTCCATACAAGTCCTCCAAGGTTTCTCTGAAACTGTCCATTTCATAATTTCTTACAGTCAAATAATATTCTGTTACATTCATAATATAATAATTTGTTCAGCTATTCCCCAATTGATGATACTACTTAGTTTTCAGTTCTTTGCCGCTACAAAAAGAGCTGCCATAAATATTTTTGTATGGGTCTTTTTCCTCTTACTTTGATCTCTTTGAGGCATATGATTAGTAGTGATGTCACTGAGTTCGTTTAGTGTAGAGAATTTTTTGTCCATAATTCCAAACTGATTTCCAGAAAGGCTGGACCAATTCACAGCTTCAAAGAGTACATCAGTGTGCCTGTTTTCCCACATCCCTTCCAACATTGGTCATTTTCCTTTTTTTGTCATCTTTGCCAATCTAATGAGTGTGAGGTGGGACTTCAGAGTTGCTTTAATTTGCATTTATATAATTATTAGTGATTTGGGGCATTTTTCCATATGGCTATTGATAGCCTGGATCCCTTCCTTTGAAAATTGCCTGTTCGCATCATTTGGCCATTTAGCAATTGAAGAAGACCAATTATTTTTATTACACTTTTGAAAAGTTGGATCATCAAAAGCATACCAATTATCCCAAGCAGCTGCCCAAGGACACAAGAGTCTATCTCTTAGGCATAAAGCTTTTCCCCAAAATGCTGAATGGCTGAAAATCATGGAACACCATGATATTGGAAGAATCACAATTGTAAGCGCCCCAAGGGGGAAGATGCAGGATGGATCAACACAGACCACTGCCAATTACCAAGGATGAGAAGTGGTATAAAAGATGTCACCAAGGACATGAAGTGATGGGAAAAAGGAGCGGAGCAGGTCATGTGGTGGAAGTATGGGGATGCCAAATCTCTTTAGAGCTACACAAACATCCAGGAAATATTTCAAGTCTCAGAGCAATCAATGTCTCTGGCACACAGGGTGGATACTTTAAGGAGGAGTTCCAGAAAGAAAAAAATGGGACAGAATGAAAGTAGATAGAGGAGTTGTGATCTGTCCGGCCTTAAGCACAGCTACAACATGGAATAGATGTGTGGGCTACAAAGAACTTTCCTCACAGCCCGTCAGGGACAGAGGGAGGCAATGCAAGGATCATTCTCCCATTTTTAAAGATGACAAAGAAGCAAAGTGACTTGCCAAGGTGCATTCAGCCAGGAGGATCGGAGTCAGGAGTCAAACGTTGGTCTCCTGATTCTGAAGTCCAGATCTGAAGCCTCTGACCTCATGACCCTCCAAGGTCTTCAGGAAGCTGGGAAAGAGTGGGAGATGGTCATTCTGCCAGACCTGTGCCTGTCTTGCCCAGTACTGAAGGATTGCTCGAACAGGAGAGATGGCCCAGGGGCACGTTTTTCAGCAGCCTCACAAAATGTTTTTGCAGAGACAAGGGTTTATCAGTGCTGGTGTTCCTTGAACTCCAGTTCGTGGGAGCCTTTGCTTTGGCTGTTGGGAGATGCATCCAGCTACAAGGTCTGGGCTTGGGGCAGGTGGAAAGAGGAAGGAAAGATGATCACAGACTTGGTAGGATCAAGAGCTAGAAGGCCCTTGAAAGATTATCTAATCCAATCCTCTCATTTTACAGATGGGGAAACCGAGTCCCAGGGAGCCAGGTAACTTGCCTCCTAGAAATTACCTCAGAAGCCATCAAGTCCAACCTCCTCATTTTACAGGGGAGGAAACTGAGGCCCAGAAAGAGCAAGTGACTTGTCCAAGACTGCATAGCTTGTAAGTGGCAAAGGCAGGTTTTGTAGCTAGGTAGCATTCCTTCAAGGCAGGCAAAGGACCAGAGGAAGGCCACAGGGGAAGAAATAGGCCTGAGGCAGGAGCCTCCCCAGGTTCTGGAGTGGGGGGGGCAGTAACTTATTTCCACACTTAACCCTTCCCCCAGTGCTTCTTTTCTCATCTGAAGGTCACTCAGGTTTTCCAGCCTACTGTCCTAAAGCCCCAGGCTTTAGTTTTTCTTCGAGGTGGCTTAGGATGGCCCCAGGAAATGGGCTCACAGATGGCTTTCTTCACAATTCTGGGAGTCTGGGAGGGAACAGATTACTTTGCCCATTTTACAGATGAAGAAACTGGGGTTCTGAGACAGGAAATCACTTGCCCAGGGTCATGCAACTAGTAAGCATTGTGATTAAAAGAGGTATTTAATGGTTAGCATCTCGGTTCTAAGAATAGGCCTCATCTCACCCCATATTTTGAATTGTGTTAAAATTACCAGTTTGTGTAACCCTGAGAAAGTCCCTTCACTTCTCTGAGACTCAATTTTCTCATCTGCCAAATGGGTGGGTTTGGATTCACTGACCTCTAAGCCCCCTCTCCAGCTCTGAATACATGATCAGGAACCTGGAGAGGGGAAAGATGGAAAGATAGTAGAACTTCTCTTGAACACCTGCCCAGGAAATGAAGAAGGAAATTGGTGGGCAAAATCTGGGGGAACTGGGTATAGACAACCTACAAGGCAAGGTTCAGAGGGCTTCACAGAAAGAAGCTTTGGCCTGGAACTGAGCAATGCCTCAGGAGCTTAGATGGAAAGGATTCGGTTACCATAGTAACTGAAGAGCTCAGAAACAACTTCACCAGGGCTGAGTGTAGGGGCAAGAGAGGGGAGGAAAAAACTGGGGGCAGTTGTAAAGGCTTGCTCCCATGACTGCCTATGGGCAAGCCAAAGGGAGAGAGAGATGAGACCCATTCCCAGTAATAGTTAGAGAGCTGGCCTCAGAATTAGGAAGACCTAGGTTCGAATCCTGGCTGTGTGACCCTGTAAAAGTC
The DNA here is from genome assembly GCF_900497805.2 of Vombatus ursinus. Taxonomy (NCBI): domain Eukaryota; kingdom Metazoa; phylum Chordata; class Mammalia; order Diprotodontia; family Vombatidae; genus Vombatus; species Vombatus ursinus. Next base: position 1,459,856 of record NW_020944201.1, on the reverse strand, counting down.
CTCATAGGACTCAGAGCCCTAAGCAACTCTTCAAGGCTAGAATTTGGAGAGCAGGTGCTGAGATGCATTGGGGAATGAGTTTCCTTCCCTGGAGTTCCCCAGACCAATGGAATCACAGAACCAATCCAAAATAGGTTACCATAATAAAGTCTATAGAAGTGTGAGTGAGTAATATGATGGCATCTAGATTCCTTCCCAGCTAGATAATTAGTGCAAGCCTTCTAGGTCCCATTTTGCAGAGGAGGAAACTGAGGTCTGAGGCAGGAAATGGGGACTCACGCCATTGTAATTGACTTTGTAGCACAAATTATAAACAGGATTTTGGGGTGAGAGAAGGGACATTGGACTTGAATTTGGGACTCTTGCCCAAATTTTCCACATCCTGTATGTAGCACGATCTAAGCAGATGAAGGCGAGTGATTGTGCTAATTCCTTGTTACTAATAAATTGAAAAGAAACCCAAAGATGGGGTGGAGGGGCAGGGAAGAAGAGAATAGTAGGTGCTAAGAAGCTGCTTCAAAATGCCTGTCTTATTGCTGCTGATTCATAAGACCAGAGAATGTTGGCTGAGCTGGAAAGAAACTTATAACAGAGCACTGTACCTGGAAGGGCCCTTAGAACACTGAACAGGAAATGCTTCACCTTAAAGGGACCTTACAACTTATAACTGGGAAGGCTCTTAGAACAGGGTATAGGGGCAGCTAGGTGGTGCAGTGGATAGAGCTCTGGCCCTCGAGTCAGGACAACCTGAGTTCAAATCCGGTCTCAGACGCTTGACACTTACTAGCTGTGTGACCCTGGGTCTGTCACTTAACCCCAATTGCCTCACCAAAAATGCAAAAAAAAAAAAAAGAACAGGGAATGTCAGAGCTTGGAGGGCCCACAGAACAGAGCAGGTCAGAGCTGGGAGGCACCTCAAAACACAGGACACAAAGAATTCACAGGACATACAATTCTTCTTCTAAACAAAGACCAGTAAAGGGAAAAGGTGGAAGACATCTCAGCAAAGCTCTGTTTCCCCACGCCCCCTCATCGGAAACAGAGAGTGGGTGTACCCTGTGAGGATGCAGGCTAAGATGCTTCCTTGTCCGGCCAGCCCAAAGCTGAGCTAGGAGACTGGGGGTGGATGGAGAGGCCTGTGGAGCCTCTCACTTCCCTGGTAACTTCCTCTGCAGTGAAGCACAGGGCCAGCGCCTGGTGGCTTTCAAGCACACTTTCTGACATGAATCTGTAGACTAAGCTGAGAACAATTCTCATGAACAACTGCCAATCTCTGGTCGACTGAGCATTCCAAAGCCAGCTCCAGATCCTAGGGTGCTGGGTTGTGGCCGAAGAAGCAGCCCCCGGCTGGGAGAGAGTGGACAATGTGGTACTGGCCACTGGAGCCAGGAGCCTGGAGGTCCAGGGGGCACTATGAGGTGTATTTCTCTCTATTTGGGGAGCAGGGCCAGGTTTCCATCACCAGCCATGAGCAGGGTGCTTCCCACTCATCTCTATGGCACCATTAGGCAATCTTCCCAGGTGACATGGGATTGAGCTTAGGCCTGGACAAGCAGGTAAGTAGCCATGTCTGCAGGCCACATCATTTACCAATCTGACCTATACCTAGATGGCCTCTGGGTCCTGTTTGCAGAGGGGCAGAGATTGGCCTCCGTGGTGATGCTGTGTATATTGGGGGAGGAGGCAGACAGGACACAGGCACACTACCTGAGCTCCCAACAGTAACACTGAGGGAGGCTGAACTGAAAAGAATGCCGGCTTCAGAGTCCAAGGGCCTAGATTCAACTCCTGGCTGCGCTACTTCTATCTGTATGACCCTGCATGAGTCACTTCCCTAGGCCTCAGCTTCCCTTTCTGTAAAATGAGGAGGTTAGATGTAATGAACTCTGAGGGCCCTTCCAGCTCTAGAATGAGGATTCTATAAAGGGGAAAACCTCAATTACCACAGCTAATCCACTGCACATTTCTCAAAATCAGATCTTCCATTCACTTCCTTACTCTCCCAACACACTGCACCATATTGCATATCCCCTTCAAGGGGAGGAACTATTCTGGGGAGGGGATGAGAGGGCTTGAAACCAACAGCCTCTCAAATTCCCTATCAGTCAATCCACAAACACTAAGAATGTACCCATTATTCTCCAGGCACTGATGCCAGACGCTAGAGGTAAAAAAGGCAAAAATGAAATAAGTCCTGCCCTATAGCAATTGACTTGAATTCTCTCAGGGAGAAACCATGCATACATACAGATATATACAGAATCTACATAAAGTGAGATCATGTCTGACCAGGAAAGGACCTCAGAGACATACTGCTCAACCCCCTCATTTTGCAGGGCCTAAAATGAAGCTTTCTTCATGACTCCCAGGCCAGTGGCCTTTCAACCAAGTAGATGAAGTTTGGTCTCCCTGTGAGACAGGGGGCACCGTCCCCTGGTCTCATGACTCGGGGCAAGCAGCTAAGCAAGTAGGGGGCCCCTTGGGCCTCCCAAGCACACCAACTCCCCAAGTCCCACCCCAGAGAAAGGTTAAGCTGCTTGGGAGGGCATAGCTTCCAGGGAAAGGAGAATTCTAAGAATGGGGGAGGAAAAGGCCACCCTTGAGCAGATGTTCCCTGCCCCCACCCCAAATCCTGACGGGCAACAGAGAATCTACAGGTCTGGGAGGATTTCTCCCCTCCCCAGGGCAACCGAGACCCAACAGGGACCCAATCTCCAAGCCTCTTGGCCTCAAGTTTGAGAAGTAAGAGAGAACAAAACTTTGGGGAAGAGAAATGAACTCTGGGAGAAACGGGGAGACACAGGCAGTCCTAGCAAAGCACTCCCTCCAAGAGAACAGGAGCCATCTTCCTTCCTTCTACCAGGACTGACTGATCATGGATCAATGGGCCATGGGGTTTTCAATCAGTTTTCTGGGCCAGGGTCAAGGCCTGGCAAGACCTTGGGGCCCACCAGATCAGTAACTCTTTCTCTACTCTCTTCATCCTGTCAATAGCTATCAGGCTCTCTTCCATGACTGCTTCCCTAGGAACGTAATTATCATCTGCCTTTTAAACTTCATGTCCAACATTCCTCTGGGAAAGAGCACAGCAGATAGCTGGGCAACCTTGAGCCAGCTGTGTGATCTCTCTGGGACTCAGTCTTCTCTCTACAGTGAAGGATCTGGGGATGGGGAGTGGTCTAATCAGGGCTAGGGAGCCTATGGCCTCGAGGCCACATGTGGCCTTCTAGGTCCTTGGGTGCGGCCTTTTGGTTGAGTCCAAGTTTTACAGAACAAATTCTTTTATTAAGGAGATCTGTTCTGTGAAGTTTGGATTCAGTCAAAGGGCTGCACTTGAAGATCTAGAGGGCCATGTGGCCTTGAAGCTGCAGGTACCCCACCCTGGATGATCTTAAAGGTCCCTTCCAGCTCTGACATTCATGCTGTGTCCTAGGATGGAGAAGGTCATATGGGGCAGTGGAATGATTTAGAGTCAGAGAATATAGGCTCAAATCCTAGCTTTACTTCGTTGGAGGACCTCTGGGATTGAAAAGGAGTCATTTCACCTCTCGGGGACTCAGTTTCCTCATCTATAAAATGAGATCTTCCCACCGTGACTGAGATCTATCCCTTCCAACTCTGAACCTCTGATCCTCCGTAAGACTTTGTCCCAAAGTAGTAAGATGTAGTCACATGGTCTAGCCTGGGTCTTCCAGGGCAGAAAGGCCCACTGCTCTGATGAAGACTATGATGTTCTTGGGTGGGAGTATGAGCTTTCCTGAAGTTCTATTCAGCCTAATCTAGGCCCTTTCCAAGGGAAGAAAGTACTGTTCTTTCTCAGTCAGACCAGCCACTGGGACGGGCAAATAGAAGTTAGGCCACATTACCATAGGCAAGTCTGTCTGCTCTCCCTCAATGCCATGGTGTCCATTCTGCCTGAGGACCAGCTCCCAGGATGCAGATCAGCCTAGGGTGAGTGATACCCAGAGAACAAACCCTAGTTATTAGCAGGGAAATGAGGGGGAGGAAGTAATTGCTTTTTGTTTGTGGACTTCTTCTGGACAAGGAGATAGAAGGTTGGGGTCAAAACAACCCCAGCCTATTTTAGCCTTGATATCTTAACTAGATGGTTTCTATCAACCATAGGCTTTAGACTAAGTGTGAAAAGTCCTTGCTCACTTTCCTATTCTGTATAACAAGGGGGATAGATAAGACATGGCCCAGTACAATTCAGTATCCATAGAAGATAATGAATTATTCCAATGGATCTGGGGGTTTCCTCCAGTGATGCAGATTTCAGCCCATCCAGGCCTACCCATCCTTGTGACTGGGCAGAAGGTAGGAAGAGGGTGCACCCCACCCACTCTGGACCTCCCTCACTTATGTCATAGGATATCAATGGAACATTTGGACTATTTTCCTGTTAGACCTTATCCTTAACCAAGTGAGTTTTTCAATGGGATGGAAAAACCACCCAGATGGACCCCCTTTTATCTAGGTTGACTTGGGTGGAGGTAGTCTGGATAAGAGATAAGTCTTTTTGTCCAAGACTGAGTCATCAGAGTCACTACTTTCAAACCCTCATTCAAATAAGCCCACCTCTCATTATAATATTCATTCTTCTCATTAATTTTTAACCAATCAGAGTTGATTGTCCCCCTCAGGAACATCTCCTCTTCTAAAGAGCACATAAGCACTGAGTGGGTTCTGTGAGGGGTCTTTGGCATTTGAGAGTGCCACTGACCTCTCTTATTAATCATCTGCTAGCATAATTAATAAAACAATTACCCAGAAAAAAAGCCATCCAGAAAAGGTAACCAACAAGAAGTAATTTCTGAATTAACAAACAATGGATTTGGGGGCCAAAGACCTATGTTTGAGCCCTAGCTCTGGCACGTATTACTGATACATGCCTTTGGGAATGTCACTCCTCCCGTGCCTCAGTTTCCTTATTGGTACTTCATAGGCTCCACATGGACAGCTCTGGCAGTCTTCATTCTGGGCTCTAAGACTCTTCCAGCTGCAACTTTGCATATTTTGGGGGGGGGGCAATTGGGGTTAAGTGACTTTCCCAGGGTCACACAGCTAGTAAGTGTCAAGTGTTTGGTCTGAGGCCAGATTTGAACTCAGATCCTCCTGACTTCAGGGTCCGTGCTCTATCCACTGCGCCACCTAGCTGCCCCCGGCTATTGCTTCTTGTTGACATAGTACCCTTGGTTTCCATGGGTTGACTACCAGAGGGAAGAATACAGAGCCAGTCTCATTAGGGCCTTGGAGGCCAGCTCAGTTCAGCCGAAGTGAGCCCAGGCTCACCAGACTGATGACTGGAAGACGAAGGGGAAAGGATATGTTTTGTTTTTGTGTTACACATCATCAAAAAACTGAAAAGAAGGGCAGCCAGGTGGTGCAGTGGTTAGAGTACCAAACCTGGAGTCAGGAGGACCTGAGTTCAAATCCCGCCTCAGACACATAACACTCAAACACTTACTAGCTGTGTGACCCTGGGCAAGTCACTTAACCCTGATTGCCTCTCCAAAACAAAAACAAAAACAAAACAAAACAAAACCAAAAAAAACTGAAAAGAAGCCTAGGGCCTGGGGAAATCTGTAATCACTTGGAAGTAAGAAGAGGGCTTCACAGTGAGCAGAGGGGATCAGAGAATGGAACTGGAATGGATCTTAGCTCCTGACTCTGCCACTTCCTGGCTGTGTGACCCTGGGCAAGTCACTTCCCCTTCCTCGGCCTCAATACTTCCCTCTATAAAATGAAGGGGTTGGACTAAATGGCCTCTAGAGTCTTTCCAGGTCTAGATTTGGGAGCTTATGTGTGACCTTGGACAAGTCCCTTCTCCTCCCTGGACCACAGTTTTTGTTGTTGCTCAGTCACATCCAACACTTTGTGACCCCATTTGGGGTTTTCTTGGCAAAGATACTGCAGTGCTTTGCTATTTCCTTCTCCAGCCCATTTTACAGATGAGGAAACTGAGGTAAAGAGGGTTAAATGACCTGTCCAAAGTCACACAACTAGTAAGTATCTGCAGCAAGATTTGAACTCAGGTCCTCCTGACTCCAGGGTCGGCGCTCTATCTACTGCATTCCTCTATTCCACTCTGGTTTTTCCAGTTCTAGTTCTGGGAGCTTATGATTCATAAAGGCATCAGCCTAGATCGTTTGAACCCCAGAAAGGTCACATGAGTTAGTGGCAGAGTTGGAAGTCAAACCTTAGTCCTTCCAATCTCTACTACACCTGATCTTTGGCATACTAGAGTAATCCTGGAAGGCCCCCAATGGGTTTAGGGTGAGCGGATCCAACAAGAAGGAGATGATTCTCTGAAATCCCCCCCATCCTAGGCACCTTCTGATCCCCTTCTCCACCTGGGCAAAGCTGGAATTGAAATTACTATTGTGCCTTAAGGGTTGGCCAAGCCTCTAGCCAGACTTGGCCTATGTCTCTGGTTATGACTATCTGGATTGTTTGACTGAAGGGACAAACCAATTCAGTCCCACTCCTAGATAGATCCATTTCCTTCCTCATCTGACCAGGTGTTGGAATTGACCAATCATTGGACTGAACTAGCCCACCTTTATGAGCTTCATTATTTGAATGGAACAGAGGACTGACCAAATCGACTTCTAACTGTTTGACCAATTAAAGCAACTGGTTGATTCAAAATGATCAGTTGTTTAAGACAGAATAACTAAATGAATTGAGAGGGACCAATTCAAACAGTGGGTCACTTCAGTCAATCCAAACAAGCAGTTCCAAGGGAAAATAGTTGGCCAAAGAGGCCCCATCCCAGAGAACGGCCTTCCACCTCTCAAGAAAATGCCAAAGGAATAGCGCGCACACCTGCCTTCTGGGAACTAGCCTGGGATTGCCCAACTAGCCAGGCTGACTCCAGCGGCCACCCTTCACTAAATCATGAAATAAGCCTCTGAGGCCACCCCCTGACCCCTGGAATGCTGCATCTGCCCAGCTTTCATTTGGGCCTCTTCCACTCTTAACCGCCTCAGGCCCCCTCCTCTGAGACCTGGGGCTGCCAGTATCTTCAATCATGGCTTTCACATATGTCAGCCCAACAAATAAGGGACTTCAGGAGGACAGGGTTCGGCCAAAAGGCAAGCCCCATTCCTCTTTGCTTCCACAAAGCCAGGATGGCATTTCTAGGGGAGCCCCATAGAGAATCCCAGCAAGAACACAGCAGCCTGAAGGGTGGATGGAGGGGGAAGCCCAAGAATCTGGGCCACAAGAACAGTGAGCTAGGCAGGCAGGCTTGCTGTCTGGGTGACCAGCTGGGGCTGCTGCTCATGTTTTCCCTTCCCAAGACCTCAGCACTAGGGAAGAAACATCGACATTTGCCAAAGGGGGCCTCGTTAAGTTGTATTCATCTTGACACAGTTCAGCCCACGTTCATTTGTGTGTTGGGCAGCAGAGCTGAGAGAATGTTGGATCCCAGAGATGGAATGTTTTCCTGTCCCTCTTAATTAAAACCATAGCATTAGAGGATGTCAGAGTTGGAAGGAGCCTCAGATCATCTCCTCCAGCCCCCTCTTTTATAGATGAGGGAGCTAAAGCCCAGGATATCAAATGACTTGACTAAGATCACACAGCTAGTATGTGGCAGTCCTGGGACTCTAATCCTAGTCTTCTCTAAGTCACAATTAATGGTCTTCCCTTCCCCCCTACTGCTGACCTTGACTCCCCGGCCCCAGTACTGGTTCTTTGTCTCCTCTCACTCCGGCTTTGCTGGAAAGAATGGTAGGCATTAGCTGGATACCAGGGGTGCTATTTCCAGTATCCTCAAGGCCAGCCTAAGCCCAACTATTGTGTATTTATTTTGTAATTACTCTCCATATACTTATACAGGTATATGTTGTCTTCCCCTGATAGAATGTAAGCTCCTTGAAGGCAGGGATTGTTTCACTTTTGTCTTTTTATCCCCAGCTAGTGCAATGCCTGGCATGGATAAGCACTGGATGGATGGATGGATGGATGGATAGGTGGATAGGTGGATGGATGGGTAGATGGATGGATGGATAGATGAGTAAATGGATAGGTGGATGGATGGATTGATGGATGATGGACAGATGGAGAGATGGATGGATGGATAGATTGGTAGGTAGACAGATGGGTGGATGGATAGGTGGATAGGTGGATGGATGAGTGGATGGATGGATGGATGGATAGATGAGTAAATGGATAGGTGAATGGATGGATGGAGGGATGGATGGATGGGGACTGAGACAGCATGTAAGTTTTATGAGAGCAAGGGTTATTTCATTTTTTGTTCTTGTTTTCCCAGCACCTAGAAGGGTGTCTGGCACAGAGTGGACACAGCACAATGGTTGTTGATTGCCTGATTTGACCCTGGCGGGGCTCTGAGATCGAACAGCTTCTTTGAGTTCTTCCCCACTGGAGGATTGGCATTGAGGGGACCCACTTCCAAGCAATCCTCCCCATTCTGTTCATGAAAAGATAGTCACTCCTTCTGAAACAAGTCTGGGTAAAAATGATCACCTTTTGTAAGATGGGTGGAAGGCTGCCAGAAGAAATCCAAACAAGCTCCTTCGAGCACCACTATCTGGTGCTTGTCAGATTTGAATTCAGAAAAAGTAGCCTCCCAGCTGCTCAAGTGCAGGGCCCATGGACTACCAGGAGGCTGGAGCCGGACTGCCAGGAGATCCTAAAAGCTTCTACTACAGCTCTGTAGGATAGCACAGGATTTAGAGCTGAAAGGGCCATTAAAGACTACAGCTCAAGCCCTTAATTTCCAGAAGAGGAAACTGAGGCAGCGCCATAGTGCATGTATATAGCACTGAGCCTAGTCAGGAGGACCTGAGTTCAAAGGCAACGTTGGGCACTTCCTAGCTATGTGACCCTGGACAAGTCATTTCATTTCTGTTTGCCTCAGTTTCCTCAATTATAAAATGGGGATCATAATAGTACCCACTTCCCAGGGTTGTTGTGAAGACCAAATGAGATAATATTTGTAAAGCACTTAGCAAAGTACCTGGCACTTAGACACTTAGGAAATACCTGTTCTCTTCCCTTCTCCCACTTCCTAGCAGATATTCAAGCTAATTGCTGTTGCCATTTGCACCTCTCCATTGATCTGGTCATATGCCTCTTCTAACTCAAAATCAACAATGGCTTCCCAAGCAAAGCTCATACTCCCTTGCCTGGAGCTCAAGGCCCTCCACAGTTTAGCATGCCCCCAGCAGCCTTGCTCTGCCAATGCTCCTCAGGTACCTTACCTTCAAGCCAACGAGACAACTCTTTGCACCTCAAACATATTCTCTGCTTCCGCCACCACTTTTGTCTTTGCCTCACGCAGTTCCCGTGGCCCGAAATGCCCTTCCTCTTGTCCTTGTTGCTGAATTCCTAATCATTCTTTAAAGCTTAACTCAAATGCTGCCTTTACCAAAAGCCTTCCTTGGTTTCCCTCATCTGTCAGAATCTACGCCTCCCCCCGAGACTTCACAGCATTTTGTTTCTAATGTATAGATCACGTAATGTCACATGTGCCTATGTCCTGCCCAAATCATATTGAAATTTTGCTTCTCTCCCAGTCCCTAAAACTATACAAAGAAGAACTTAAAAATAAACATTTGAAGAATAAATTAATATTTTGATGAACGTTTCTAGGAAAGAAGGTCGGCATTCCTGGTGTGAGGAACGGATGTGAACAAAGGCTCACAGGTAGGAAAGTGCAGGGTGTGTTTCAGACAGAGTAAACAGATGCATTTGGCCTGTGGAGAAGGCAAGAGCAATGAGGCCAAAGCAGTAAGATGGAGATAAGTTATAGAGGGCTTCACAGTCAAGCTGAGGAGTCTGGATTTTATTGTACCAGCAACAGGGAGTCAGGGAAGATGGGCCACGTAGATACTTGTAGAAGGGGCACAAGACTCATAGTCGGAAGATCAAAGTTTCCATTCTAAGTCAGCCTGTGTACCCCTGGGCAAGACATAATCCCCATTTTACAGATGTGCAAACTAAGGTTCAAAACAAGTATGTGGGGTAGGCAGAGTGGTGCGATGGCTTTGGAGTCAGAGGCTTTGGGTCCCAATCTCAACTCTGACACGTACTCTCTGTATGACCTTGAGCCGGTCATTCACTCTCTCTGGGCCTCAGTTTGCTCATTTGTAAAATGTGGCAGTGGAACCAAATGACTTCTGAGATCCTTCTCGGCCCAAGAATTTTAATGTTAAGATTCTATAAATACGGACAGCCTCATAAGCAAGGTTCCCAGTCTCCTCCAACCTCACAAGCAGCAAATGATTCACCTTGGCCCCCTTCTCTAGAGAAGCAGCCTGGAGAGCTGTTTGTCTATGGCGAAGTCCCTTCCCTTCCTTTCTCTGCACAGGTGTTACTGCCCCATTTTACAGATGAGCAAATTCACAAGCTTGTAGGAACATGGGTGAGGAAATCACTTTGTAAAGCACTTTAAACAATTCCAGATTAGGGGAACAAAAGATTAGAAAGATTTGAGAGACCTTGGGGCCCAACTAGCCCAATCCTCCCCCGTCGTTTTACAGATGAGCAAACTGAGGCCCAGAGAAGCAAAATGATTTGCTCAAAGTCATTTTAGTAAGTATCCGAGGAAGTTAGTAAGCATCAGAGACAGAGTTCAAACCCAGGTCCTCTGACTTCGAGTTCTGTCCAGAGTCTACACTACCCATTACACAGATGCACAAACACCACATAGCAGTAGAGTCTGGCATAAAGAACAGGTGACTTTGAGTCAGAATACCTGAACTCAAGGAGGAGGCAGGCCCACTTAATTCCTGTGTGACCTTAGGCAAGTCACTTCACAGAATCCCAGAGCTCCCTTGAAGGACCCTCAGCTAGTCCAACAGGGAATCCCCCTGCACCACCCTCATCAAGTGGTCACCCAGCCACTGTTTACAGATTTCAGACTCAAGGAAGCCCCGTTACCACCTGAGAGCAGCGCCTCCCTCCCATTGCCTTCTGAGGACAGCACCTTCCTTCCACCATAAAAGCTCTAACTGAGAAGATGTGTCCTTTATGTCCAACCTCAATTTGCCTCTTCATTTTCCTGGGGCCAAGCAGTACACATCTAATTGCTCTTTAGGGAATTTTCCTTTTAGATACTTGAGGCTGTTATCACATATATCATACCTCACATGTATCTATGTCACATGGAGGGACTGCAGGCAGGCCAATGTACCCCGATCAGAGGACAGAGGGTGAATAAAGTAGATAGAGTCTAGAAAGCATAGATTCCGAGAGCTGTTGTCTACAATCCTCTCCTCTCCAGGCTCACCATTGCCAGATACATCCACTAATCTTCGTGTGGCATGAACTGAAGGCCCTGATTCACCATTTTGGTTACCATCTTAATCATGCTCCTTAACTTGCTGATGTCCCAAAAATGTGGCACCTAGAAGTGAATACAAGGCACAAAATGTGACCTGACCAAGACAGAGTAGGGTGGGCCTAGAACCTCCCTACATCATGGCCTTTCTTCATCCAGCCTAAAACCAGAGCAGCTTTCTTGGCCATATATCTCATTGTCAAATAATGTGTTTGCTGTCCACTAAAACTCTCCTATCTTTTTCAAGAGAATTGCTGTCTTGTCATCTCTGCTCACCCCACCAATGTTATACTTGTAAAGTCTGGTTTCTGAACTCAAGTGGAAGGTTTTACATCCATCTCTGCCAATGGAAATCCAATGCTGTCTGACTATACCACATCACCTCCCTTTCCCTGAGCTCACCCAGGATAGATATTGGAGTTTTCCAAAGGGTTTTTGTTAACAGCTAAATCAGAAGATGCAAACAAACTCCAAGGCTCAAATCATCCAATTCAAGTCCTGGGAATCTTAAGGCACATAGTTGTGTCGGCTTCTTTTGGTAGATTAGGGTCGAGTGTTCTGAACTGTGAGGCGGCAGACCCTGGAGGTTAGGGGAAAGGCAGGGATGAAGCAAAGGCTAAAATGGCTGGGTATTTTTTAGTACAACTCCCTTAGAAATACAGCTACTTTTTTTCAGTGAAAACAAAATTCAAACCAAAGTCAACCAAAGCAAGACTGAACTAGCAAATCCACAGTACAGCAATCAATAAAGTATGTGCAAAGGCGGTCTTGTTGAATTGGCGAATGTCTCAACTCTATGATAGCACCATCTGCCACTGTCCCCATCAGCAGGCCAGCATAGCTCAGGACCCAGATGAGTGGGGTTGGCACACTCCTCGCTGTGTCTGAACATGCAATTTCAGGGTTGAAGATAAAATGAACATGGTATTTGTTCTGTTTTTCAACAGTATTCATTTCAGCAAGTATGATAGAAGTTGGGTTCCCTCTCCTCCAAAAACTACTTCTTTTAAAATGTTGAAACAAGGGGCAGCTAGGTGGCGTAGTGGATAGAGCACTGCCCTGTTTCAGGAGGACCTGAGTTCAAATACAGCCTCAGACACATAACACTTACTAGCTGTGTGACCCTGGGCAAGTCACTTAACCCCATTGTTTAGCCAAAAAAAAAAAATTTTTAAAAAATATTGAAACAAGTCAAGAAAAGATAGCTTGAGATTTTCAAATTATTATCATCTTTGATTCTTTGAAGGAAAATAATATCACTTCCTGAAGGGTAAATCTGTAACTAGTTTGAAGAGAAAATTGACTAGAGGAGCTGAATCTTAGTACAAGCGATGACAACAACAACAGTTAAAGTAGCAAAGATACTGGAACACAAGGTCAAATCCAGATTAGACAATCCACTATATGCATCACTGGGATTCACAAGTATTATTTCTAATGGAGAAGAAAGGGCAAAGGATATGAACAGGTAGTTCTCAGATGAAGAAATTAAAGCTATCTATAGTTATATGAAAAAATGCTCTAAATCATTATTGATTAGAGAAATGCAAATTAAAACAACTCTGAGCTATCACCCCATACCCATCAGATTGGCTGATATGACAAAACAGGAAATGATAAATGTTGGAAAAGATGTGGGGAAATTGGAACATTAATGCATCGTTGGCGGAGTTGTGAACTGATCTAACCATTCTGGAGAGCAATTTGGAACTATGCCCAAAGGGCTATAAAACTGTGCCTACTCTTTGATCAAGCAATATTATCACTATTAGGTCTGTATCCCACAGAGATCACAAAAAGGGGAATGAACCCATATATATATAAATATTCCTGCTATGCATGGGCCTTTTAAGTGTATATAGCATAAAAGCTAATAAACTGAAATGACATCTTGAGAATAGACATACAGAATAAGTGGTCAAGACAAGATTATTTTTCCAGAGATCATCAGATCATATATTTAGAACTGGAAGGGAACCCGGAGCTCCTCTAGGTGCAGAATCACAGGGTGTCAGGGACCTTAGAGGCCATCAGGTCCAACTCCCTCATTTTACAAATGAGTAAACTGAGGATCAGAAAAATGAAGTGACTTACCCGAGATCATAGAGCTAGTATTTGAACCAAGATAGGAACACAGGTCTTTATGCTCAACACCAAAGTATCAGTCAGCCAATTGATTAACAGGCATTTATTATTATAAAATGGGTAGAGTGCTGGAGTTGGGAGTCAGGAAGACCTGAGTTTGAATCCTGCCTCAACTTACTAGCAGTGTGCCCCTGGGCAAGTCACTTAACTACTCTGTGCCTCAGTTTCCCCATCTGTAAAATGGGGAGAATAATAGCACCTACCTCATAGGTTTCTTGATAGGATCAAACGAGATAACATATGTAAAACGCTTTGGAAATCTTGAAGTGCTATATAAATGTTAGCTATTCTATAATAATAATAATAGTCATAGTAATTTTCTTGGTATTGTATAAGCTCTGAGGATACAGAGAAATGCAAAAACTGTTCCTGCTCTCAAAGAGCTCACAGTCTAACGTGGGGAGACAACATGTAAATAGCAAGTGAGGCACATAGAGGTTAGATCTGGAGCAGCTCATTGGAGGCGGGGGGGGGGGGGAAGGGGGGCGAGGTAGAGATGAGGGAAAAGGCATCGGGACAGCCAGGGAAAAGGTATGGAGATGAGAGGAGGACTGTCACATGGAGGGACTGCAGGCAGGCCAATGTACCCCGATCAGAGGACAGAGGGGGAATAAAGTAGATAGAGTCTAGAAAGCATAGATTCCGAGAGCTGTTGTCTACAAGTCTCAATGAGCTCAGTACTTGGCTCTTTCCTCCCCAACTCCTGTCCTCTAACTAGTGGACATCAATATACACAGTGGTACTCCCTGAAACACCCTAACCTTCCAATTCCTCAACTTCTGCACTTCCCATGACCTTCTCCTCCATCTCACCTCACACACACACACACACACACACACACACACACACACACACACACACACACATACACACACACACAAACACACACACAGTTATATCCTTGACGCACAAGTCTTTGACTTCCATGGTCATGAACTCTGAAATCCCTCTATCTGATCACAATCTGCTGTCATTCCACTCCTCCCTCTGCCTGGCAACACCAAACCCTCTTCTTCATTCTCACCGTTACTTCTTTCCATCACTTGTTTCCCAGGTCATCACCCCTGGACCAGCTACATTCTACTCCCTTCCCTATCTTGACCCCTTGGTAAATCATTTCAACTCGATATGTATTGTCATCTTCTCTTGAGTCCCTCACCTTCTTAATCTATTACAGATCTAACCCTGCCAAACCTCAAACTTGGGCTATTCCCACCATTAGCTGTCTTTGTTCCTACTCATGAAGCTGGAGAAGGTCAGGAAGCCATACTGACTGGGTCCACTACAGATTTTTGTTATAGAACCTTATCTGGGCCCTCACTGTTGCAAGGCAATCCTATTAGACCTCCCTAATTGATTCACTCTCCTACTCACCACAGCAGTTTTTCCAAACCTTTTCATCTCTTCTTAAACTTCTCATAATTCCTCCCCCCTCCCTGACTCTCAGTTGATAACTTGGCTTCTTATTTTACTGAAAAAACCGAGGCCATCTCAAATCACTCAGATGCCTTTCCACTCTCTATCTCCCCATGAAGCTATGACTATACTAATTCCCACCTCCATGCTGACGATTCTCCAATCTACCTATCCAGCCCCGACCTCTCTGCTGACCCCCCACTCTCACATCTCCAACTGCCTTTCAGACATCTCGAACTGGATTCCAGAAGACATCTGGAAGCCCTGCAGTGGCTTCTTCTAGCACCCAATTAGCTGCCCCCACCCCCTCCTCGGAAGCTGTCATTGGTGTTTTTAAGAACTTAGTGTTGGCTTGTCCTCATTCCCAACAAATAGATTCAATCTTGGCTTTGGAGAGCAAAAACATCTCCCAGCCTGAGCAACAAGGCAAGGAACATCCAGGAGGGAAACCAGTTCTTGATTCAAAACAGATTTAGCCATCAGAAGCATATTTTTTTCTCCTGATGGCTGAATTCAACTGCTCCCACACTCTTCCCCCCTCCACTCCTCCACCTCGCCTGTCACTGGGGAGAAAGAGGAGGGAGCTCCCCCACCCCCAGCCTGGTCTCATTGAGGCCTGGACTCCCTAGGCAAAGGCCATCCTGGGGGCCCAGGTACACAGTCTCCTCACAGGCTGTGCTGGGCCTCGACCTCTTCCCTCTGCAGAGATCCAGCAGCAAGAAACCCTGGCTGGGAGTCCAGAATCCTAGGTCTGAATCCTGGCTTGGTCATTTGCTTGGGGTGTGACTATGGATAATTCACCTCCTGTCTCTGGCCTTCACTTGCCCCTCATATGTATCAGCAGGAGGTGACTCTGGATGAACTCAAATGCTCCCAAATCCAGCCCTGAATCCCATGAATACTGTGCCCCTTTGGAAGCCCTGGGCAGTGCTGGAGGCAGAGTGCCAGGCTCCATCCCCTGTGGCTTTGGGGAGCCTGTTACCAAGGGATGCTCTCTAAAGTTGATTAGAGAGGAGTTTTCTTCTTTTAAAAAAATATTTCTTTATTCTGAACTTAAGAAATAAAATAAACATTTCCATAACAAAGCAGAATAGAAAAAAAGAGGATTGCACATGAAACTGCAAATCCATTATGTACATCTTGCTTTTCCTTTTAAATACACAATAAAATTATCAGGTAACTCTCTTTTTTTCCCTCTGCCCTCCCCCCCAGATGGCTACCATTAGATACAAATATATAAATATATATATATATATATATACTATATTATATTATACATCTTTTTATCAGTTTTTTCTCTGGATGCAGATAGCATCTTCCTTCATAGGTCCTTTATCGTTAATTTGTGTATTATAGTAGTCAAAATGACTTGATGGCTCAAAGCTGTTCTTAAAACAATATTGCTATTACTGTGTACAATGTTCTCTTGGTTCTGCTCATTTCACTCTTCATTAGTTCATGGAGGCCTTTCCATGTTTTTTCTAAGATCACTGAGCTCATCATTTCTTAGAGCACAGTAGTATTCCATTGCAATCATATACCACAACTTGTTCAGCCATTCCCCAATAGACAGGCATCCCCTCAATGTCTAGTTCTTTGCCACCACAAAGAGAGCTGCTACAAATATTTTAGAACATACAAGTTCTTTTCCTTTTTCCCTGATCATCTTGGGAAACAGACCTAATAGAGGTATTGCTAGATCAAAGGGTATACACAGTTTAATAATTCTTTGGGCATAATTCCAGATCGCTGTCCAAAATGGTTGGATCAGTTCACAGTTCCACCAACAGTGAATTAGTGTCCAGATTTTTTATATCCCCTCCAACATTTGTCGCCTTCCTCTTCTATCATTTTAGCCAATTTGATAGGCGTAAAATGATATCCCAAGGTTGTTTTAATTTGCATTTCTCTAATCAACAATGATTCAGAGCATTTTTCATAAATTGTTTTGTTTTTTCATCAGAAAACTGCCTGATCATATCCTTTAACCATTTATCAATTGAGGAATGACTCGTATTCTTATAGATTTGACAAAGTTCTTTATATATTTGAAATATGAGACCTTTATCTGACAAATTGTCTATAATATTTTTTCCCAATTTTCTGCTTTCTTTCTAATCTTGACTACGTTGGCTTTATTTGTGCAAAACCTTTTAAATTTAATGTAATCGAAATTATCCATTTCACACCTCCCAATGCTCTGTATCTCTTATTTATTCATAAACTATTCACCTGTCCATAAGTCTGATAAATAATATATTTCATGTTCTTCAAATTTTCTTGTAATATCTCCCTTTATATCTAGGTCATGTATCCATTTTGACCTTATCTTGGTAAATGGTGGAAGATATTAGTCTATGCCCAATTTCTGCTGAACTGCTTTCCAGCTTTCCCAACAATTTTTACCAAATAATGAATTCTCATCCCCAAAACTTGAGTCTTTACACTTGTCAAACACAAGGTTACTATAGTCATTTGCTGCTGTAAATTGTATGTCTACTTTGTTCCACTGATCTACCTTTCTATTTCTTAGTCAGTAGTATATAGTTTTGATAATTACTGACTTATGATATAGTTTAGGATCTGGTACTGCTAATCTGCCTTTCTTTACATTTTTTTTATTAGTTCCTTTGACATTCTTGATCTTTTGTTCTTCCAAATGAATTGTGTTATTATTTTTTCTAATTGAGTGAAATAATTTTTTGGTAATTTAATTGGGATGGCATTGAATATAGATTAATTTAGGTAAAATTTTCATTTTTATGATATTGGCCCTGACTACCCATGAACAATTAATATTTCTCCAGTTAATTTGATTTTATTTGTGTAAAAAGTTTTGTATAATTTTGTTCAGATAGTTCCTGTTTTGGCAGGTGTACTCCCAGGTATTTTATACTGTCTATAGTTATTTTAAATGGGATATCTCTTACTGTCAGTTCTCGCAGAGCTTGTTGATAACATATAGGAATGCTGATGATTTATGTGGGTTTACTTTATACCCTGCTGCTTTGCTAAAATTATTGTTTTAACTAACTTTATAGTTGAGTCGTTAGGATTCTCCAAGTATATCATGAAAAGATCTGCAAAAAGAAATAGATATTTTTGTAAATATTCTTTAATTTCACTTAAATTGCTAAATTTATTGGCATAAAATTGGACAAAATAACTCCTTAGAATTGCTTTGATTTCATCTGCATTAGTGGTATATTCACCCTTTTCATTTTTAATACTAGCGATTGATTTTCTTCTCTTTTTTAAAATCATATTAACCAATGGGTTCTCTATTTTATTGGGTTTTCCCCCATAAAACCAACTCCTAGTTTTATTTATTAATTCAATGGTTTTCTTACACTCACTTTTATTAATCTCACCTTTAATTTTTAGGATTTCCAATTTAGTGTTTAGTTGGAGATTTTTAGTTTGTTCTTTTTCTAATTTTTTAAATTGCATACCCAATTCATTGGTCTGCTGGTGAAGAGTTTCCAAGAGCCACAGCCCCTACTGGTTGAAGCCCCAGGAAAGAAGGACCAGTCTGTTCATGGGATAGGATTTCCTTCCCATCTGAGCAGAATATCCTAGCTCTGCTAGCTGTGTGACCTTGAACAACTCACTGCCCCTCTTCTATGTAAAACGAGAGCACTGGATTGTAGTCTCTTACAGTTTGAACTCCTAAGATTTTATGAGGACTGCTCAAAGCCCCCATGCAGAGACTGGTCTAAGCCTGGGGGCAGCAGGAAGGAATCCCAGGATCTCTGGGGAAGAAGGGGCCTCACAGTCCGGTTTGGCCAACTTGTACCTGAATGGGAATCATCTGTAAAATGAACCAGACATCCAGCCAATTTGTGAAGACTTCCAATGAAGCCGCCACCTCCTGAGGCCACCCATTCCACTTCTGGATGGCAATCTCTCTTGACACAGAGCCTCAATTTATTTCTTTGCAGTTTCCTAGTTGAAATGCTCCTACAATGCACTGGCGCCAAGCTGACTAAATCTGACTAAACCTAAACCTTTCCAAAACGTGAAGAGAGACATCATGTCCCAGGACTCTCCATGTCTCCCAGCTAAATAGCCCCAGTTCCTCCAGCATGCCATGGAGGAGGCCCTTTCTACCTGGGTGGTTCTCCCATATTATCAATGTTCCTCTTAAACTGTGTTTCCCAGAACAGAACCTAAGCCTCCAGGTGTGGTCTGGCCAGGCCAGAGAATTCAGGGGGAGGCGTATATTCTCTGGTGGAGCCAAGGGGCCAGGGTCTATATGTGAGGACACTGTGGTGGAGGGGAAAGAGCACTTGAGTCAAAAGACCTGGATTGGAATCATGACTCTTGTTACCTGTGTGACCTCCTCCTCTGTAAAACGAAGGGATTGGAGTAGCAGGTCTCTGAGGCCCCTTCCAGATCTCAGTCTAGGACCCTGTTATCCACTGGGGGCGGGGGGCAGGAAGACCAAGGCGGGGTCAAGAAAGAAGAGGAAAGTTGGAAGCCAACTCCAAAGCAGTCAGTCAGAATGTCAATAAACATTTAGCAAGCACCTACTATGCACTGCCTCTTTCACCACTGTGTCTCCACAGCATGCTCCACTCATCATGCCAGGGACACTTCTTTCTTTCCTAATAAAGCATGTTGGGGAACTGCAAGTCTCTGTAGTCAGGGTTCCCCATCTTTAGTCAGGCTCAGCATTGCTTAGGAGGCCAGCGTGAGGCCCTGCAAAGAGGACCAGAGGGTATGCGGAGAACTGGTTCAAAGCAGGCCTCTGCCCTTTCCTAACTGGGGGCCCTTGGTCTCTCTGAGAGAAGAGGCTGGGGGCCTGATGGTCTCAGAGATTGTTGTCTGCTCCAATGATGGGGGCTAAGGCCTGCCTGCCTGAGCAGGGCCCCAGTGGGGGAAGGAGGTGAGGGAGGGGGAGAAAGAGGGCGGGCAACAGCCCAGGCAGCACAACCAGGGGCTGGCAGCAGGAACTGCCTGCTCTCCCGGGGAGAGAGCAAGGCCAGGCCCGATGGGGGAGCAGCTGTTTTTGTCCCAATGCCTTTGTTTAGCACCTGAATTGCTTTCCCAGGCCCTGCAGCCCCCAGGTCTTAGCACGCAGCACCAGGAGGCCCAAACAGGGACGGGTGTGGATCCCATTATAAGTTAGGGCACTCTGGCCCAAAGCCCATCGGGGTGAGTAGGAGAAGGGCTCCAAAGGGGCCCAATGCATTCTTCCCACGTCCTGCCCCACCCCTGCAGGGGAAGGGCCCGGCTTGGCCCAGAGCCAGCCAGGAGCCGAACATAGGCTTCTCAGCCATTGACTCTGGTGAGAACTTTTTGTTTCTTGACTTGTAGGTGTAGTAATGCTACAAAGATAACAATTCTGTCCTTCATAGAATCTAGGACCTAGATCTTAGAGCTGGAAAGGGCCTTGGAAGTCACTGAGTTCAACCCCCTCATTTTATAGAGGAGGAAATGGAGGCCCAGGGAGGGGAAAGTCACACTGGTAGTACATGTCAGAGGCAGGATGGGAAGTGAGGTCTTCCACACTCCAAGGCCACTGTACCAAGCTGCTGATTCCAAGACTCAACTCAAGGAGAGTATCTATCAAACAGTCGCTACATCACTCAACCTTGACCTGGAGATCTCCAGGGACTGCACCTCACTATCTTTCAGAACATATATCATAAGAGGGCATAGTGCTCAGAGTCAGGAAAACCTGGGTTCAAATCCCACCTCAGACACGATTTAAGTGACCCTCAGCAAGTCTTTTTTTTTTTTACATTAGATTTCTTACTTACATGTAAACAAGAATTTTTAACATTTTTTTTCAAATTTTGAGTTCTAAATTCTCTCCCTCCTTCCCCTCCTCCCTCCCTAAGAAGGCAAGCAATTTGCTATAGATTATACATGTGCAGTCATGCAAAACATTTCCATATTAGCCATGCTGCAAAAGAAAACACAGACCAAAAATAAACCCACAAGAATAAAGAAAGTAAAGAAGGATGTTTCACTCTGCATTCAGACTCCATCAGTTCTTTCTCTGGAGGTGGATAGCATTTTTCACCATGAGTCCTTCGGAATTGTCTTGGATAATTGTATTGCTGAGAAGAGCTAAGTAGCTCATAATTGATCATTGTACAATGTTGCTGTTACTGTGCACAATGTTCTCCAGGTTCTTCTCATTTCACTCAGCATCCGTTCATTTAAGCCTTTCCAGGTTTTTCTGAAATCTGCCTGCTCATCATTTCTTATAGCACAATAGTATTCCATCACAATCATACACTACAACTGGTTCAACCAATCCCCAATTGATGGTCATTCCCTCATTTTGAAATTCTTCGCCACCATAAAAATATCCGTTACAAATATTTTCTGTACAAATAGATCTTTTTTCCTTTTTTATCTCTTTGGAATGCAGACCTAGTATTGCTAGATCAAAGTTTTATAAACAGCCTGCTGGGCAAAGTTCCAAATTGCTCTCCAGAATGGTTAGATCAGTTCACAACTCCACCAACAGTGCATTAGTGTCCCTATTTTCCCACATCCCTTCCAACATTTGTCATTTTCCTTTTCTGTCATATTAACCAATCTGATAGGTATGAGGTGCTACCTCAGAGTTGTTTTAATTTGCATTTCTCTAATTGATAGGGATTTAGAGTGTTTTTCATGTGACTACAGATAGCTTTGATTTCTTTTTCTGAAAACTCCAGGCAAGTCATTTAAGGGCTCTGAGCCTCAGTTTCCTCATCTTTCTGAGGTTCCTTATACCTCTAGAGCTAGGGTCCTATGTGTGAACTTGGGCAAGTCACTTCCCATCTGCAGGCCTCAATTTACTTTTCTGTAAAATAAGGGGACCAGTCTTTATGGGACTTTCTGTCCCTAGATTCATAATGTCATAACTCCAAGTTGTAAGGTACCTCAGGGGGTATCATCCAACCCATAACTGAGCAAGAATCCTATCTGTAGCCTTGATGGCTGGTCAGCCAGCACCAGCTTGTGTCCTCTAGAGATGAGCAACTCAATTCTGAACAACAGGTTTTATCTTTGGATAGGTCTAATTGCTAGGGAGGTCACAGAACTGTGTGCCTGGCACATAGTAGGCATTTAATAAACACTTATTGACTGATTGTTTGCAATTTCCATGCATGGGTTAAAGTTGCCTACTGGGGGCAGCTAGGTGGCGCAGTGGATAGAGCACCAGCCCTGGAGGACTTGAGTTCAAATCTGGCCTCAGACACATAATATTTACTAGCTGTGTGACCCTGGGCAAGTCACTTAACCCCAATGGCCTCACCAAAAAAATAAAAATAAAAATAAATAAAAAATAAAAAATAAAGTTGCCTACTGGACTGTGGGAGCAGGTTCCCCACCCCTGTCTTACATTCATCCCTCTTACTTACTCAAATCCTGACCCTCCGTGCCCAGTTCAGACCGTGATAATTTTTTACCTGTCATCTTTTATAATATCTTCCTTATGAGTCTCCACGCCTTAAATCTCTCCAGCATCTTGACTTTAGAACCTGCGGTGTCCAGAACTGACCACAATGCTCCAGAGAGGGGTTGATCAGGGCAGAGGCCAGTGGACCTATCATCTCCTTATTCCTAGATACCCTTGCCTCTCTTAATGCAGACTAAAAGTCACATCTACTTTATGGTACCATAACAGATGAAATGATAGACTTCATGCCAGGAAGACCAAAGTTTGAATCTTGTCTCACTTACTAGCTATGTGACCCCTGGGCAAGTAACTTGGCCTTGCTGAGCCTCAGTTTCCTCATTTGTAAAATGAGGATAATAGGGGGGCAGCTAGGTGGTGCAGTGGATAGAACACCAGCCCTGGATTCAGGAGGACCTGAGTTCAAATCCGGCCTCAGACACATGACACTTACTAGCTGTGTGACCTCGGGCAAGTCACTTAGCCCCATTGCCTATCCTTAAAAAAAAAAAATAAAATAAAATAAAATAAAATGAGGATAATAATAGCACCTACCCCATAGACTTATTATGAGGATCAAATGAGATGATAATATATGTAAAGAGTCTTGCAACCCTTAGAGTTCTATAAAAATATTACTTTTATCATTATATTATTATCATATTTTTCTCTTAATTTAATTCTATTTTAATAAATTATATGATTATGTTTATTGTTATTGCCTTCTTATTAGATCATATCCAACTGGCCTAAAGACTAGGGTTTCCCTTGGGTGGACCCTCCTGGGCCCTCCCATCAGTGACAAGGGTCCATGGGTCCAGGAGTCCATGGCTAGCTCACCTGCTGCCCACCCCCCTGGGCCTACGCTCTTTCCACCTCTGTTGGGCTGGGACCACTCCAGCACTAGTCCCTTCCTTCAAGTCTTCCCAACTGAGTAGAGCATGCCAGAGTTCAATCGATGTGGGCACAAGCTTCGAAAACATTAAGCACTTTCTGGGTACATAGTTGTTCAGTCACTTTTCAGTTGGGTCTGACTCTCTGTGACTCCATTTGGAGTTTTCTCAGCAAAGACACTGGAATGGTTTGCCTTTTCCTTCTCTGGCTCATTTCACAGATGAGGAAATTGAGGCAAACAGGGCAAAGTGAATTGCCCAGGGTTACAAAGCTAGTAAGAGGTCAAATTTGAACTCAGGTCCTCCTGATTCCAGGCCTGGCACTCTATCCACTACAGTACACCGTTATTTCCTGGAAGCTGTGGCTGGATTAAGGTGGACTTTAAATGAGATTTGTTTTTGTTTTTATTTTTTTATTTATTTTTAATTTTTTTTTAAATGAGATTTTTAAAAAAAGGAAGGCATGAGGTAGCACATTATGATTTGCTGAACAGGTCATTAAAACCTCTAGGCTTTGGTTTCATTCTCTTCAAAATGAAGGGATTGGACTGGCTAGGGTTCAGCACATTACTTGGCACATAGTAAGTGCTTAACAAATGTTTATTATTGACTGGATGACGTCTAAGGGCCTTTCCTGCTCTAATAGTCCATGTTCTATGATCTAGAACAGAGGTTCTTAGGCTGGGTTCTGTGCATGCTTTTCTTAATGATATGATAACTGTATTTCAATATAATTTGTTTCCTTTGTATTTTGTTTAACGTGTTAACAAACATCAATCTGAGAAAGGCTCCATCCATAGGCTTCCCCAGACTGCCAAAGGGATCCAGGGCACAAAAAAGATGAAGGACCTTTGATCACACACGTTCTGGATGCCTGGCACACAGTAGGCACTTACTAAAGGTTTGGTGATTGATTGATTGGTGGATTGACTGAGTCTAAGATAATTTAGTGCAGTGAAAAAGAGTCCTGAATTGGGAGTCGGAGGCCTTGTGTTCAATCCCATCTCTGCTACCTACTACACTGGTGTGACTTTGGGTAAGTCACTTCTCCTCTGTGATGGACTTGATGATCCCTAAGGTCCCTTCCAGCTCTAAATCTCTGATCCTATGAAGGTCCCTCTTATCTATGACATTCAGTGTTTTAAAGTGCCTCCCAGTTTTAAGTCCTATGACCTCTAGCTATGTATTTTATCACCAAGGCATACCGGGCAAGTCTTTAGTTAAGAGTCAATCATTGTTTTCCATTGTGTTTCTGACTGATTTCCTGATGAAAACCACTGAGAATGCCCAGATGCATTTCCTGGGCTGAAGACCATCTGACCCCCTGAGATGTGAAGTGAGAAGTCTCCAACTAAGTCAAGTCTTGCTCTCATCAATAGTCAGCAAACACTGGTCAGTTGTCCAGTTCAAGAGACACATGCCTCTGAGCTCACCTAGGTACTCACAGACAAGCAGAGCTCTGCAAAGGAGCCCTTGTCCTGGAGCCATGAAAAATCAGGCAGTCTTCTGGACCAGAAGCTAAGGGAAGAAAAAGCCAGACCTTCAAAAAAACTTGGCTCTCCTGGAGATGTGGAAATGCAAGGGGAAAAAGAGAGGGGAGCAACTACCTGACCCTACAAGGAGCAGTTCTGAGGGCCCAAACCCAACCTGGAGCTTTCTTAGCATGTCACATTCACAGGCATTACGTGGAGGAGGGGCTCGTTTCTAGACAGCCAGCACTGTGCAAACACCGGGGTCAAAGGAAATATAAGAACCAGCAACAGATGCTTAAAATGGGAGGGAAAGGGGGAAGGGACAAAGTGGGGGAGGGGGTGTCTTTCTGTGGTCTGGCCCCTGAACATGGAGTTCTGCAGCTGCTCCCGGATGGGTGCACCTCTCCCATGGACTGCTTCTGCTCATGGTCATTCATTTGTTCACTCATCCACTCAACAACAATCATAATAGCCAGCATTTCGATAGCACTTTCACGTTTGCAAAGTGCTTTACAAACACTATTTTGTTTGATCCCTACAATGACCCATGGAGGAAGGTGTTATTATTATCCCCATTTTACAGATGAGGAAACTGACTGAGGAAGGGTTTGCACTCAGGTCTTCCTGTCTCCCAGTCCAGTGCCCTATCCTCTATGACATGCTGCTTCTATTATGTCAACTTACTGAGGGCCTCTTTTGCATGAAGCCTCTCCCGATCTCTACCCCCAACTGCCAGTGCCCTCCCTCCCAAACCCCAAACCCATTCTTCCTAGTTTTGCTGTATTTCATTTTATAGGCACTTGCTGCCTTCTCCACTAGAAAGTCAGCCTCCAGAAGGCAGGGACTGTTTAATTCCCAAAGTCTAGCCCAGTGGCATCAAATCGAATAGAAATGGGGGCCATGAAACTCTACATATATAAGGATCCCTATGGGCAGCAGAATGCCTGAGAAAACCACACATTAACATTATCTATGTTCTATTATATTTTTATTTATTTTGGTCAATATTTTCCAATTACATTTGAATCTTGTTACATGTGTGACACCTCCGATCCAGCACAAGGCCCAGCATCTAGTAGGCACTTGATCAAATTCTCTAAATTTCCCTTCAATGTTCAATTGAAGTCAATAAGTATGTATTAAATAAAGGGCCCTCTGTGCACACAGTCCTGTGCTGCCCTTCAGGGAGCTACCAAGGAAAGTTCAGAGAGCAAGCTGCTTGCTTCCCAGGGCCATTTGCAAATGTTGCATATGGCAGGTGCTAAAATGTTTGTCTCCCTGCCCCCCCCCCAGTGCCTAGTACAGAGTTCCCACAATGCATGAACAGAGCAGGCTGGGATGTTTTTATCATTATCATTCATGGAAAAAGGTTTTTATAACCAACTCCTTTCTCCAGTGCGGATGGGGTGGAGCCCCCCGCTTCCCACCTTGGGACTCCAACCACCTCGTCCTCCTCCATATGCTGCCTGAGGAGGCAGAAATGACACTTCACAAGAGCTGGGATGGAAAAAGCAGCTGGACCAGACCTAGCCGACATGGAGGAGGCCCACACTGGGGCAGCTGCACTGAGGATCAATTCTCAAGGCTTGGGGAGCAAAACCAAATCTCAGACCTTATTATTAGCCCTTAAAAGGTGACCCAGAGAATTTTAGAAACTACCAACCTCCACACTTGCTTTCCCATCTCTACCAAATACTCATGAGAATATCCTACAAAGAGCCTCTTTGGAGATGGTACCTGAAGGACAGGCAGGCCGTCCCAATGGACATTCTTCATCTGACCACATGATAACAGTCACATAATCGACTGAAATTTGGCAAGCACGCCAGATCCTAAAGGACCTCTCTGTTGCTTTGTCTTTTTTAAAAAGCTTTTGATGTGGAAAAGCAAAGTGCTGCCATAAAGACCTTCCCCTCCAGCAGGGCATCCCCCATGCATGTCAAAATCATTCAAGACTCCATAAAAATGTACTAAGACACAGAATGTAGGAAAGGCAGGCAGACTAGTGAATAGGGTGCTGGACTTGGAATAAGAAAGACCTGGGGTCAAATCCCACCTCAGACACTCACTTGTGAGCCTGGGCAAGTCATCTGACCTCTCAGTGTCTCATCTGCCAAATGAGGGGTTGGGACTCAGTAACTTCTAAGGCATCTTCCAGCTCTAAACCTATTATCTGTGATTCTACGACCTTCACGGAATGATCCTCAAGCAAGGGAGAGGTAGGGCTGCAGTGTGTAGAGCACTAGGCCTGGAGTCAAAAAGACTCCTCTTCCCGAGTTCAAATGTTACCTCAGACACTTACTAGCTGTGCAACCTGGGGCAAGTCACTTTACCTTGTTTGCCTCAGTTTCCTCATCTGGAAAAGGAAACTGCAAACTACTCCAATGTCTTTACCAAGAACACCACAAATGGGGTCACAGAGAGTCAGACATGACTGAAACGAATGAAGAACAACAAGCATGAGGTAAATTCAGACCTTTGTCACTGTTGCTGAGGATGTCCGCTACTTGGCTTTCCTAGGGTGGTGAAGTCCTTCAGACACTCTTATTTGTGGATGACCAGAGCGCTGACTGTATCAAGTCCTAGCCGTTGGCCGCGCCTCCTGAATGAGGGTTATCTACAGCAGGCCCGTTTATTTGAGTTTGACCCCACCAGGGTAGATAATGACATGTACTTGGATGGACAAGCTGTAGAGCTCATCCATGAAGGGCCAGACACTATACAGGCCAGTGAGGCAGGATCCGAGTGGGCTGGACCCTCCTGCCAATGATTCTAGATGGCCGTGAATATCACACTCTCTCAAGAAATAAAGTGGAAAGTCACCCAAAGGACAATAGAAAGACACATGGAAGACCTGAGTCAGCTACAAAACACACTGCACCCTGAGAATGGTGCAAGACAAATGGTATAAAGGGTGGTATGCCCAGAAAGAAGATGTAGTGAAAGGAAGGGTCAGTAGACAGCCTGCATGTTCTACTGGCATCAGTGTAGTATCAGGAGAACCAGAGGAATGCCTCAGCATGTTGGGTGGATGCCCATGTGGCAGATTTCCATGAGGACATGGCCAAGAGTCTCATGGGATGGCCCAGCATGAATGCCATCATTGGAAGGAGGTTCATAGGATCCTAGATCTGAAGCTGGAAGGGGCCTCAAAGATCATTGCATTCAATGCCCTTGTTTGACAGAGGAGGAAACTGAGGTCCAGGGAGGGAAAATGACTTATTTAAGGTCACACTGCTCATAAACATATGAGCCAGGATTTGAACCCAACTCTTCTAGACTCTAAGTCCAGCATCAAAGTATCAATCAGTTAGTTGACAAGTATCTTTATGTGTTACATAGTGGACAAAATGCTGGACTTGGAGTCAGGAAAACCTGAGTTCAAATCCTGCCTTGGCCACTTCCTAGCTGTGTGACCCTGGGCAAGTCACTTAACCTTTGTCTACCTCCTCCTCTACATGATGAGGAGAATAATAGTACCTACCTCACATGCTTGTTGTGAGGATCGAGTGAGCAAAGATTTGCGTCTTGCTGTTACGTTCCAGGCCCTGTGCCACAAATAGGAAGACACAAAAATAGTCCCTGCCCTCAGGGAGTTCATAGTTTAGTGGGGAGCGACATGTAAATAACTAGGCACATACAAGCTATATCCAGAGTAGACGGGAAGTAATCTGAAGGGGGAGGTGCCAAGAACTGGGGTGGTGGAGACTGTGAAAAACCTCCCAAAGAAGGTGAAACTTGAACTGAGTCTTGAAGGATGCCCATCTTGAGTCAGAGCTGAGGAGGTAGCTCATTGTAATGGGGGAGGGGAGGGGGAGGCAGGAGGCTGAGCTTTAAAATATGGGTGGGGTGAAGGAAAGGCATCTCAGGCAAGAGCAACAGTTGTGAGCAAAGGGCCATAATTGGGAACGGGCAGGCCTTGAGTACCTGCCTGGAGATCTTAAACTTCTCATGGAGTGTGAATAGGGAGCCACTAGGTCTATTTCAGTAGAGGAGTGTCCCCTTCCTTGAAGGCCCAACTCCAGGAGGCTTTCCAGGGTCCCTCCCCGCCCCCCCCATCCCTCCCCTCAGCTTTCTCACACTTCTTGGCCCAGATTTCTCCTTCTCTTATTCATGTTATTCATGAACCATTCAGTTATTCAAGAGTCATTCATGTGGAAAAATTAGGGCACTAATACACTGTTGGTGGAACTGTGAACTAATCCAACCATTCTGGAGAGCAGTCTGGAATTATGCCCAAAGGGCTATAAAACTGTGTATACCCTTGGACCCAGAACTAGCACTGTTAAGTCTGTTTCCCAAGGTGATCGGGGGAAAAAGGAAAAGAACCTGTGTGTTCTAAAATATTTGTAGCAGCTCTCTTTGTGGTGGCAAAGAACTGGAAATTGAGGGGATGTCTGTCAGTTGAGGAATGGCTAAACAAGTTGTGGTATATGATTTTGATGGAATACTACTATGCTATAAGAAATGACAAGCTCATCTGTAATCATATGAAAAAATGCTCTAAATCACTATTGATTAAAGAAGTGCAAATCAAAACAACTCTGAGGTACCACATCACTCCTATCAGATTGACTAACATGACAAAAACAGGACAATGATAAATTCTGGAGATGTGGGAAAATTGGAACACTAATACATTGTTGGTGGAGTTGTGAAATGATCCAACCATTTTGTAGAGCAATTTGGAACTATGCCCAAAGGGCTATAAAAATGTGCATACCCTTTCACCCAGCAATAGCACTTCTAGGGCTGTATCCCAAAGAGTTCATAAAAATGGGGAAAAGACCCATATATACAAAAATATTTATAGCAGTTCTTTCTGTGATGGCAAAGAATAGAAATTGAGGGGATGCTCATCAGTTGGGGAATGGCTGAACAAGTTGTGGTATATGAATATAATGGAATACTCTTGTGCTGTAAGAAATGATGAGCAAGCAGACTTCAGAAAAACCTAGAAAGACTTGTATTGTCTGATGCTGAGTGAAGTAAGCAGAACCAGGAGAAGGTTGTACACAGTAACAGCCACACTGTGTAATGACTAACTTTGATAGACTTAGCCCTTCTCAGCAATGCAAGGATCTAAGACATCTCCAAAAGTCTCATGATGGAAAATGCTATCCACATCCAAAGAAAGAACTATGGAGTTTGAATGCAGATCAAAGCATACTATTTGCTCTCTCTCTCTTTTTTTTTGTTTCTTCTTTTTTGTGGTTCCTCCTATTGGTTCTAATTCTTCTTTACAACATGACTAATGTGAAAATATGTTTAATAAGAATGTATATGTAGAGCCCATATCAGTTGAATGCCATATTGGGGAGGGGGAAAAAATTTAAAACTCAAAAGCTTACGGAAGTGAATGCTGAAAACTAAAAATAAATTAATTTTTAAAAATGATGAGTTCAATGATTTTAGAAAAACCTGGAAAGACTTGCACTAAATAATGAAGAGCGAAATGAGCAGAACCAAGAAACGTTGTAGACAGTAACAGCAATGGTGTTCAGAGAACAACTGTGAACGACCAAGTAATTCTGACTGTTATAAATACTCGAATCAACTACAAAGGACCCATGAAGGAAGATGCTATCTACCTCCAGAGAAAGAACTGATAAATAGAAGTATATATAGCTTTACACATACACACACACTATCTGTGTCAAATGGTGGCCTTCTCTAGGGTGGGACAGTTTAGAACTGAAGATGTAACAAAAAATAAATTAAATTTTAAAAAAGAGTTATTCAGTTATTCATAACTGACATTGTTCTAGAGCCTTGTTCAAGGGCTGCAAAGAGCCTTCCATATATTATTTCCTTCGGGCCTCACAACAAGCTTGAAAGGTAGATGCTATTATTTTCCCTATTGTATATGTGGGGAAACTGAGGCTGAGAAAGTTTAAGTGACTTGCCCAGGACCATACCACTAGTAAGTGACTGAGGCAGGACTGGAACTCAGATCTTCTTTATTGCAAGGCCGGCATTCTACCCCTGAGGCACCCAGAACTATCCTTCTCCCACTAGACTGTAAGCTCTCTTTAGGTAGTGGCTCCACTATATCTACCTGTGCTGAGCACAGGGCCTTGTACGAAATGACCAGATTTGCTCACTGAGACCTCTGCCTGACAGTGGTATGAAGGGCAGAGTGGAAGAGAGAGACAGGAGAGGTGGGAAAAAGGCCTTTAAGTAGGATGTCTAACCGGGCTGGGCATGAGGGTCCGAGTAAAGGTGATGACAATATGATTCATCAAGGGAGGACAGCCATGAGAGAGGAGACTGGAAGTCCAAAGTGAGAGGGGAGGGAAGAGTGAAAAACAAGGCCAAGGTCAGGGCCATAGGAGGAAGGGGAGGAGGAGGAGGAGCAGGGAGGAGGGGAGGAAGAGGATGGAAGAGGAGGAGGAGGAAGGAGGAGAAGGAGGGGGAGGAAAAGGGGGAGGAGGGAGAGAAGGAGGCAGGAATGATAATGACCTTGATTCTGGACACAGTTTGGTAGCAGGAAGCCCCAGAGGAAATGTCCCATGGGGAATCAGATGGGAGCACAGCCTAGCCTGGCTTTGAGGCAGTGAGAACCCATTCCTTGGTGCTAGGGGGTGCTAAGTGGGCTGGAACCTCTGGAGAGAAAGCCAACTTGCCCCCATCCTCAGCCTCTGCACCCCACCCAACTTGGGACCAGGATGCCTGGTGGTTAAAAAGGAAGCACCGTGAGTAGTAGAGAGGGCTCCAAGACAGGAAGAAATGGGTTCCAATGCTGCCTCAGACATAGACTTCTCTCTCAGTTTCCTCATCTATAAAATGGGTTGAACCTACCTCATAAGGCTCGAATGAAATCATGTCTAAAAGGGAGGAGGAGGAGAAAGAAGTGGGTGGAAAAAGATAAGACTGATCTCTACTGACCTTCCTTTTCCAGGGCAGCTGTCTCAGGTGCTAGAAAAAATGAAAGAGACAAGCTTCTCCCATCCCCACCCCCACCCCTACCCCCACAAGTATATAGACATCATAGGCTCATAGGGTATAGGCAGTGGAAGGGATGCTAAGATCATCTTAGACCAACAGAGTGTTGAAGCTGGAAGAGATTAACTTGGAAGATTAACTTGAACCATTCTTCCATTTTTCAGATGAAGAAACTGAGGCCCAAAGAGAGGAGCGACTTACTCTGCCAAAGTCACAGAGTCACAAAGCCTTTGAAGGGCTAATCCTCACTGGAGAGGAGAGTGTTTGGGTCAGGTCTTTCGAGAGACCATGGCATAACGGAAGGACCACTGAATGAGGAGTCACAGGCCCTGGGTTTGAATTCTGCTTTTGCTCCTTATTTGCCCCCTCCTGTGTGACCTTGGCCAAGTCACTTAAACTTCTGGGGCCTCGTTTGGGGCTGGGTCCAGGTGGCTTTTAGGGTCCCTAATGAATAACTATGATCCTATTATCTCTTAAAGAAATTTGGGGTGTCGGGGCAGCTGGGTGATGCAGTGGATAGAGCACCGGCCCTGCAGTCAGGAGGACCTGAGTTCAAATTCGGCCTCACATACTTGACACGTACTAGCTGTGTGACCCTGGGCAAATCACTTAACCCCACTGCCTCACAAAAAAAAAAAAAGAAATTAGGGGTATCTAATCTAGAAAGGAGAAGGCTGAAGATGGTCATGTAGAAAACTTGTCCTATTTGGCCCCAGGGGGTAGACCCAGGAACAATGGGAGGAAGGTGTGTGGAGGCTGGATTTCAGGAAGAACTGACATGAGACTGGTAGAGCATTGGTCTGAGCCTCAGTTTCCTTGCCTGTAAAACAGGAAGGCTAATATCTGCATGGGACAGACAGATGGTGGTGCTGCAGTGGACAGAGTGCCCTGCCTGGAGTCAGGAAGATTCCTCTTCCTGAGTTCAAATCTGACCTCAGATACTTCCTAGCTGTGTGACGCTGGGCAAGTCACTTAATTCGGTTTGCCTCAGTCTCCTCATCTGCAAAATGAGCGGGAAAAGGAAATAGTATCTTTACCAAGAACACCCCAAATGGAGTCACGAAGAGTCAGACACAACCAACAACGACTGAACAACAACAGCTGCGTACGTTACCTCGAGTCGGGAAAATGGACGTGAACAACCTTGGTCACTCCCATAAGGCCCTGGAGAATGAGGCGCTGTTAGGAGCATCCCCTTCTCTTTGCTCTGACTTTCTGCTCACCAAACAGTCTCCTAATGTCAATGGGGGTGCGCAAATAGACTTGTCTATTGAGAAGAGAATGTCCTGACCAGTTGACAAGAGCATTCCAGACAGCTCAGTGGTTCTATTTTAAATGAATAAATTGGGCTCTGGTTTTTCAGTGTCTTGTGAGTTTGGTATTTTGGCTGCCCCAATAACCTTTCTAAGGCATGGCTCCAACCACACCACACTCCCCTCAGCCCCTTCAAATCCCTCCATTGGCTTCCCGCCGCCTATAGGATAACATGTAAACTCCAGATGCCAGTATCCATGACCCTCCCCAGTCTGGCTCCAACCTACCTTTCCAGCCTTATCTCACTCTATTCCCCTGGACATACTCCACAGGCCAGGCAAGCTGAACTACACGATGTTCCCTCGATTCATGCCCTTCTTTCGAGTACTCCCACAGGATGTCCCACAGCCCTAGAACTCCCTCCCTTCTGTCTGGCCTTTCCCTCATCCCCTTCCAGCTGAAAAATGATCTCTCCCCAAGCTTTCCTAGCTTTGTCTTTCGATGTCTCCCTTGCCTTCATTTCATTATTAGAAGGGTCCTTTAGAATGGAGAATGTCAAACCTAGGGGGAACCTTAGAACATAGACTAACAGACCCAATGAAAACCTTGAACAAAGAAGGTCACAGCTGGGATGGCCCTTAGATCAGAGATGGTCAGGGCAGGAGGGAATCTTAGATCAGAGACGGTCGGGGCTGGGAGGAGCCTCAGAACAGAGACTGCTTACTTTCTGAGCTGTTAAGGGACTTTAGAATCATCTAGGCCATCATCCTCATGTCCCAGATTAGGAAACGCAGACCTGAGAGGGCCTTCAAATCCATGGCACCTGAGATTGTGTCAGATGGTCAAATAAGGATTTGAATTGGTGCTCTTCGATCCAACCGGATGGTGGCCTCTTGGTTTGGCAAAGTGAGGACTTCGAGGTCAGGGTAGGGCCTGTCCCAACCCAGCAGCGTAGGCTCGACTTTCTCCCTTTTTTGGGTGATGGGCTGGGGGTTGGAAATACATTATCATCAACTCCTGCCAAACAACCTTCAAGCTATTTACTCCCCTGAAAAGGAAATCCTATGTCATAAGGCTTAAGGGAAGGCCAGGCATAATGTCCGGAATTCCTTTATCTGCCTCGCTGGGGCCTTCTTCCTCCACATGGGGCCTGGTCCAGGACTTTGAGACGTGGCCTGGAAGACCCCAAGCCTGAGGCAAGATGAAGAAACAGATGACTTTCCTCAAGCCAAGCCTTTTGTTGTTCAAGGTGAAAGCCCCAAGTGAAAGAAAAGGGAAACCAGGGCCTCTCTCTGTAGTGAGCGTGCCCAGGGTGACCTCGGCCAATGCTGGCTTCTTGGAACAGGTTCAATGCTTTGCTTTCCAACCCCCCTCCTCCTGTCTAATCAGGAAAGGCCTGATGAGTCCTCCTTAGAGAGTCAGCCTGTCGGCCCGTTTGCTTTTTAATGAAGTCCTCCATCTGAATGGTGGCCTCTCGGAAAGAAGGTCCAACCTAAAGTCTGCCTTTCGGATGGGGGTGGGGCTGGGAGGTACTGAGATGAGGTAGGTGACCACTGGCAGCCTCTTCTGGCCATGTGGGCAGCTCCCCTGTAGATAGCGCTTAGCCTGCCCGGGGACTCCCACGGAGCTACGAAGGACAGAGATCACTGCTGACATTTTTGGGGAGCAGTGTTGGGGTGGGGAAGCTGAGGTTCACAGAGGGGACTCATCAATTAAGCAGAAAACACTATTTAATTAATTGCTTACCATGCATAGGCAGAACACCTTTCAAAAAAGCAAAAACAAGAAAGGTCTCTGCCCTCAAGGCGCTCCCACTGTAAACGGTGATAACATACATAGGTCGGTACATACCAGAAAAATACATTGTCGATGGAAATGCACCTTAAAGAGGCAGCTGGTGGGACCAAGAAAGGTGTCTTGGAGGAGGTGTCAATGGGCTTCCTGGTTAAGGACTTGCAAGTGGGCCTGGATGGTTGGGACAGAGAGAGGAGGGAGGGTGGTGGAACAGAAGCCTGGAAAGGGCTTGAAGGGCCTTGAATGCCAAAAGGCCATATGACATCAAGTTCAAAGCCTGGAGAGATGAGTGTCAGGCCCCTGAGTCAGAGGCCTCCATACCCAGAGTTCAGAGTCAAAGTCAGAGCATAATGGAGGAAAGGCAGCTAGAACTAGCTCCTGAGAGCCAACTGTTCAACTCTCTGAGTGAGCATTTCAACCCAAGAAATCAGTAAATACAACGAAGCCTGGATTTAGGGACTTGTTAATTGTCAAGGCTTAAGAAACCAATGGGGCAAATGGCAATAATGCAGACAAAAACGAAAAGTAGGTCAGGGCTACATTTTTTTTTTCTCAGAGTATTATAATCCACTCTGCCCCTCTCCTCAATACATACATTTACACACATGCATAAACGCACACATATATCACACATATACACACATTTATACATATGCATATGTTTGCACACATATATACACATATACACATTTACATACATATACACATACATTTATACAAGTACACATAGGTCCACATTTGCATACACACACATATATCACACATATGCACACATTTATACATATGCATACGTTTGCACACATATACATACACGTGCAATATACATATATGT
Organism: Vombatus ursinus; assembly: GCF_900497805.2. Classification (NCBI taxonomy): domain Eukaryota; kingdom Metazoa; phylum Chordata; class Mammalia; order Diprotodontia; family Vombatidae; genus Vombatus; species Vombatus ursinus. The sequence goes on along the minus strand of NW_020944201.1, from coordinate 1,424,389 downwards.
ATTTATACATGCATGCATCTATATGCATATATACACACACATATTCTCACACATGTGCACATATGCCTAGCCACACATGCTACATGCATGCATATATACATTTGTACCTACATTTACACACATACATATACACACATTTGCACACACACATTTATGCACATATACAAACACACAGAACATACATTTACACACATACACACAGAGGATTCCATCATCACTGGCCTCTCAGATTTCCCTATTCCCTTCTGGAGCCCTGCCTCATCCTCAGTTTCTCCAGCCTCTTTGTGTTCCCAGGGAGACAGTGCTGCAAGCCTGGGACTGAAATCCTTCCTCAGACACTTGATAGTTGTTTGAGTCTAGGCAAGTCTATTAACTCCCGTCTGATTTTCAATTTCCTCGTCTGTAAAATAGGGATGCTGATCACACACACCTACCTCACAGGGTAGTTGTGAGGTTCAAATCAAAGCACTTTGCGAACTTTAAACGTGCTAAATCAATAAGTGGCTGCAGCATTCTAGTGGCGGCTGACCAGGGCAGAGGACAGAGGGGCCATCACCTCTCTATTCTGAGAAACTTTGCCCCTCTATTAAGGCAGCCCAAGACCGCATTTTAATTGGCTGTCATATCATGAGGCCGATTCCATGGAGCTTGCAGTCCATGGAGACCCCCAGATTTTTTTTCAGGCAACTTTCAGTAGTAACTTTGACCCATTATTTCCCCTCCCTGCGCCTCAGTTTCCTCCTTTGTAAAATGAGGGGGTTGGAGAAGGTATTCTTCCAACTCTAAATCCCATGATCCCCAGGAAGGAAAGAGGGGGAGAGGAGAGGGGACAAGTGAGGGGAGGGAGAGGGAGAGAGTCAGGGAAAGGAGGACGAGGGAGAAGACATGGGCACAAGAGTAAAATATTCCGATGGAAGAGCTCGAAATTCTGAGAATCAGATGAATAATCTTTAGAGAAGAGGGAAAATAGACTTGCTGAATGTTCCAGAAAGGGGAAGGAAGGAAGAAAGGAAGGAAGGAAGGAAGGAAGGAAGGAAGGAAGGAAGGAAGGAAGGAAGGAAGGAAGGAAGGAAGGGAGGGAGGGAGGGAGGTAGGAAGGAAAGAAGGAAGGAGGGAAGAAGGAGAAAGAGAAGGAGAAAGGAAGGAAGGAAGAAAAGAAGGAAGGAAAGAAAGGAAGAGAAAAAAAGAGAAAGAGGGGGAGGGAAGGAAGGAATTATTGAATAAAGGAAGGAAAGAAAGAAAGGAAGGAAGGAGAAAGAGAAAAAGAAAAAGAGAGAGGGGAAGGAAGGAAGGAAGGAAGGAAGGAAAGGGAAAGGGAAAGGGGAAGGAAGGAAAGAAAGGGAAGGAAGCTCCAAGAAGAGAAGTGGTGGTGGCAGCCCAGTGTTAGAACACCTGAGCCTAGAAGGCACAGAACTTTGGGAATGGTTCTAGATCTGAGTCCAACTCAAACCCAACATGGGCCCTTTCTGCTAAAATCTGCTCCCTCTTCAATTAAGCTCAGTTCTGTTCAAACATTAAGCACCTACTACATACAGTCATACTAAGAAGGCCTGTTTCACCAGCACTGCACAATTTCCAAAGTGTTTTCTCCACACCAACCCCACGCAGTACGTTCTCCATTTTAGAGACAAGTCTCAGTTGAGACTCAGAGAATTAAGAATAGCTGGCTGTTTCAAGATTTGCAGAGTGCTTTCCATGTGTTAGCTCCACCACAATAGCCCTATGAGATGGGCACTATCATTATCTTCATTTTACAGATGGGGAAACTGAGGCAGGCAGAGGTGAAGTGACTTGCCCAGGGTCATACAACTAATAAGCGTCTGAGGCTGGATTTGAACTCAGGTCTTCCTGACTCCAGATCCAGTGATCTACTACATAAGCATCTAATAAATGCTTGTTAACTGACTGATTGAGTGTAGCACTGGAATCCCAAGCTGCCAAGGTTAAGTGACTTGCTCTGTGGGTCACACAAGAGTAAGTAATAGAGTGAAGGCCCACCCTGATTCTGTTCAATTCTAGGATCTCTTTCCTTATTACCCCATGTGGCAACTGAGCTTGTATGCTGGGCCTGGGGAAAGCTGGGTTGCCTCTTTGGGTGGGAATGAGTTGAGGCCAAGTCTGGGAGGGTAGTTAGGTGGCTCAGAGGATAGAGCTCCAGGCCTGGAGTCAGGAAGACCTGAGTTCCAATCTGGTCTCAGACACTGACTTGCTGTGTGACCCTGGGTACTCACTTCACTCTGTTGGCCTCAGTTTCCTCATCTGTAAAATGAAGCGGAGAAGGAAATGGCAAACTACTTCAGTATCTCTGCCAAGAAAACTTCAAATGGGGACAGAAAGAGTGGGAAACGACTGAAAAACGACTGAATCAAAACCAAAACCAATCCAAGCAGCCCCTGCAGTAGCCACTGGCTACAGTGCCCTAGGTCTCCTCTCCTTAGAACCTCTGGTTTCTTCAAAGCTCAGCCAAGAGCCAGGAGGCCTCCCTGACCCTCTCAGTGGCTAGGGCTTCCTCCTCCACCCTCCTTTGCATTTATTTTGCCTATACTACACTGTGTACAGGTTGTCTCCCTTGCTAGAATGGGAGCTCCTGGAGGAAAGAGAATTCTATTTGGGGCCTTGCCTTCCCAGTACCAAGCTCAAAGGCAGACATACAGCAAGCGCTTTCTAAATGATCGCTCTCGTTGAGTTATTTCAGTCGTGTCTGACTCTTCGTGATCCCATTTGGGGTTTTCTTGATGGAGATACTGGAGTGGTTTGCCATTTCCTTCTCCAGCTTATTTTACAGATGAGGAAACTGAGGCAAACAGGGTGAAGGGACTTGCCCAGGGTCACCCAGCTAGTGTCTGATGCCAAATTGGAACTCAGAAAGAATCCAGGCCCTGCACTCTACCCCCTGCACCACCTAGGTGTCCCCAAACAATGGCTGACTCGTGATTTAAAAGTCCACTCATCATAATAGTCCTGCGAGGTAGTTTGTGCTAGTGTTATTATGACCATTTATTAGAAGAGAAGAGCGAGATTCAGAAAGGTTAAGCAACTTGTCTGGTGTCACACAGCTAGTGAGGATTAGAGGCAGGATTCTGCTCACTCTGAGGCTTCTGGGAGGCGCCAGCAGCAAGGTTTGGGGCAGAGAGCCACCAGACGTTCCGTAAATATGGCTGAGGATTAAAGGACCTTAGAATTCATCTCTTTCCAAATTCTTCATTTTACAAATGGTTAAACTGAGGCTTTGAGAAATGGCTTCTCTAAAGTCCCATCTAGGGTAGCAGCAACGGCAAGGCCTTGCCGTAGGTGGCGGTGATAAGGGTCAAAAGCTCAGGATCCAGGGGGAGACTTTGGCAGCAGATTCCATAGCTGGGAGACTCCCAAAGCTTGCGACCGACAGGCCAGCCTGTACCGAGGCCATGAGGGCTAGGCTTAGAGCATGAAGCTGACCCTAACCTTGCCAAGGCTGTGCTAGGGGAATGTGTAGAAGGTCTGAGAGGGTCCACCAAGAAAGAGGCAGCAGCCACCCCGGGCTTGGAGCCACAAGAGCAGGGTTTGAATTCTGGCTTCCTAGATTCATGATCCTGGGTCATCCTGGGCCTCAGTTTCTCCACCTGTAAAATGGGAATCATCTTCCTATTTTAAGGATCAAATGAGCTCATGAATGCAAAGTGTTTTATAATCTTTAAAGCTGTGGTTTATTTTTGTTATTATTACTCAACTGAAAAGTCTTCAAGTAAGGTCCAACAGCCAGCAGCTTGGGGATACCTCCATTTCCTTGAAGCATTGTGAGATTACGGAACACAGAGCTTGTGGTCCACTGACCCTCCCAGATCTTTTTCACATGACCTTGTCTAACCAGGCCTCTTCCCTCTCACAGGTATGTATTGGATCATGCTGGCCCAAAAGTAGAAATTTGTATTACTATTAAATTTTATCCAAGTACAGATGTTGAGAACTTTCTGGATTTGGATTGGATTGGATTCTCCATATTCTATAATCGGAGCTGAGAGGATACTTGGACATCAGCCAGTCCAATCTTTTAAACAGGGGGAAACTGAGACCAAGAGAGGGAAAGGGGGGCAGCTAGGTGGTATAGCCGTGGACTGAGGAGGACCTGAGCTCAAATCCAGTCTCAGATCAGACATTTGACACTTACTAGCTGTGTGACCCTGGGCAAGTCACTTAACCCTGATTGCCAAAAAAAAAAAAAAAAAGAATCAAAAAGAGGGGAAGGGATTTTGCTCAAGGATGGATCATCAGGCCAGTGAATAGCCCAGCCAGGATTTGAACCCAGGTCCTTGGACCCCAAACAGCAGTCCGTCCTCCTTCCACTATCCGAGGCTGGCTGCTTTCTTCATGACATCTCCCTCATTCTGGGCCCCAGCACCTTGGGGGCCAATTGGGCCTGATTTGGGCAGTGTGTGGGTGGCTGGGAAAGGCCCCGAAGCAGCTGGCTCATCCCTCCAGCCTGATTAATTTACCCTGTCATGCTTCCAGCACCAGACCTGCTGCCCCTGCCTCACGGAGACCATGTCTGCTACCCCACATCAGGACCAGGCCTGCTCTGAATCCAGAGACTCAACTGTTTTTAGCAACATACACACATAACTAAATATTTAGGCCAGCTGGGGTCAGAAAAGCCCTCTCAGTATCTCTCTCTCTTTGCTCTTTCTCCTACACTCATTATTCTGTAATTCCTCCCCACCCCATCCCTAGGCCTTTTTTCCACTGGGTTGCATGGAGCTGGAAGAGGTGTTAGTGACAGCTCAAACATCCTCTAGGGTCAAGTCCAGAGACTGAAAGGAAAGGAAGTGACTTGCACAAGGTCACAGTGAATTACAGAAACAAAGACTCATTAAGGTTGAAATGGGACCTTCTTTGACAGAGGAGGAAGGAGAAGTTAAGAGACTCACCCAGGATCACACAATCAGCTGACATAGGTCTACAACTCCCCCCTCCCACACATCACTACTAGTTCTGTGCTCTGGAGTCAAGCTGATTAAGGCCAATTTACAAAACATCCTTCAATCAATTTCCACTGTAGCCCAATCTCTGGTGTCCTCACAGTCCTGGGCTCTCCATTTTTTTTTCAGGGGACTACAGGCCCCATCAAGTTCTGGATAACAACTGGCATATACAGAATAGTTTTTTCAGCTTCCATGTTAACTCATTTTAAGCTTGTGGTCCACTGACCCTCCCAGATCTTTTTCACATGACCTTGTCTAACCAGGCCTCTTCCCTCTCACAGGTATGTATTTGATCATTCTGGCCCAAAAGTAGGAATTTATATTACTATTAAATTTTATCCAAGTACAGATGTTGAGAACTTTCTAGATTTGTATTGGATTTGATTCTCCATAGGCTGAATATGTACTTGGAGGCTTCCTTACAAATGGCTGCCAGTGACAGCTCTGTTGGCTTCACAATCTCAAGCATAATAATCTCCCATTTCCGGTAGCACCTTGAGTTTTTCTCCAATAAATTTTATTGACATCTTTTGTTTTTACATTGCCTATACTTCCCAAGATATCCATTTCTACTGGCCTCCCATAATCATTCCTTAATTGTAAAAGGTACAGGACACAATTCTGCAAAGCTAAGACATCAAAAAGTCTGACACTGTATGTAACATTCCACACCCATAGCCCCTCACCTCAGTGGGGCAAGAGTTTCTCAAGTTTTACAGAGAACCATCGGACAAGCAGTATTAGACTCATTTTGCTGATGGTGAAACTGAGATTGACAAGTAATTTCATTTAAAATGTTTGTTTTTAAAAAATAACAGGATATAAAACTGAATGTTGTATAATTATAATGGCATAATTTGACCCCAAAGAAGAGGTAAGAAAATGCGCCTTCCTCCCTTCTGTGCAGAGGTGGAGGTCCATGGATGTGGAATACTATACATACTGTCAAACACAGCTGAAGTGTTTCTTGGTTTTGCTAAACTGTTGGTTTTTTCCTCTTTTTCTTTTTTTCTTCTTTTTTTTTTTTCATTCTCTTCTACCTTTGTTGCAAAGGGAGGCTCAAGAGGTAGAGGGCATCTTCAGAAATGAAGGTGACCTAAAAACAAAAGATCTGGGGTGGGGGGGGGTTAGTGGACCACAAGCTCAAAGTAATTTTTTTTTTAAGGAAAAATAAGTGTTTGTCTCCCGGATGAGAGAGGGAGGAGATGGAGAGAGAATTTGGAACTGACAATTTACAAATGAATGTAAAAATTTTTTTTTAATAAAGGAAAAAGAAGGGGGTTTGATTTGTTGGTTTCAAAAACCGCTTTCAGGGGCAGCTAGGTGGCATGGTGGATAGAGCACTGGCCCTGAAGTCAGGAGGACCTGAGTTCAAATTTGACCTCAGACCAAACACTTGACACTTACTAGCTGTGTGACTCTGGGCAAGTCACTTAACCCCAATTGCCTAAAAAAAAAAACCAAAAAAACAAAATTCACTTTCAGCTCTATAATCTCTATATCCACAACAAGCTCACTTAGTAGAGAAGCCAAGATTGCCCATGGTGCCCATGATCAATCAAGGAACATTTACAAGTAGGCACCAGGGAAGGACAAAGAATGAAAATAGTCCCACCCTCAAGAAGCTTCTAATTGAAAGGAGTTGACAAGAAGGACTTATATAAGTATCTACAGCAAATTATCAAATTAATGTCTAAGAAGACATGCCAAGCGGCATGGGCACCATCAGAAGAGGCTTTGTGGCTTTGTGGTATGTGTGATACCCATGCTGCATCTTGAAAGCAGAAGTCTGTGCATTGGAGGTGGAGAGGGCACCAGCATGAGGGATGGCGTGTGCCAAGGCAGAGAGAAGGAAGGGAGATGGCCCTTCCTGGTGAGGAACAGAGAGAAGGCCAGTTTGGCTGCACTGAGGCCAGGGAGTCACATTCAAGCAGGCTGGAAATGTAGGTGCCCATAGCAGAGAAGGCAGGGCAGGCATAGTATTCTGGTGACTACTGTGCCAAGGGTGGCCCACAGGAAAGCTACCCAGTAACCAACACTGGCAGGACCCACCGTGAGACTTGAGCCATTCCACTCAGGAACCCAGAAATCTGTGCCTAGTTAGCACAAGCGTATGGTAACCCCGCTGGATCTAGCCAGACCCAGTCCCCAAACCATGCCCCCTGCTGATCTACCCTGAGGCTTCTGGAAAGGGTGAGCTAAGCCAACTGCCTCAACATCCCTGTCTCCTGACCGGCCACCACCCTGTGTGCTGTCTGCTGCTAGAATGTAAACTTGCAGACAAGGATTGTTATGTTATCAAATTTGCATTCTCAGCACTTAGCACCTAGTGTTCATTCAGAATCTTTAAAAGGACCAAGCAAAAATTGTTGTGTCAATTTTTGCCCCTGCTCCTATCAATAAATGATTTTCATTCATTTATTCATTCACTTACTCATTCATTCACTAACTCATTCATCTGTTAATTCACCAACTCATTCATTCATTCACTCATTAATTCACCATCTCATGCATTTGTTCACTCATTCATTAATTCATGCATTCATTCACTAACTCATTCATTTGTTCATTCTCTAACTCATTTATTAATTCACCAAACATTCATTCATTATCATTCATTTGTTCACTCATTCATTCACTAATTCATTCATTTGTTCATTCTCTTATTCATTTATTAATTCACCGACTCATTCATTCACTCACTCATTAAGTCACCATCTCATGCATTTGTTCACTCATTCATTAATTCAACTCATTAATTCACTAATGCATTCATTCACTCACTAACTCATTCATTTGTTCACTCATTCATTCATTCACTAACATTCATTTGTTCATTCTCTTATTCATTTATTAATTCACCAGCTCATTCATTTACACATTCATTCAGGTGGCTATGGCATCCACACCTGATATGTTTCCCTAGTAAGATATTGTAATGGAAGAGTTCAGTGGAAAGAGTCCAGTTTCTGAGTCAGTCGGGGTTCTGCCACTTTCTAGCAGTGAGACCATAGGCAGGTCATTTCCCCTCTGGGTCTTAGTTTCTCCATCTGTAAAATAGAATTAGTTCCTGGCCTGCCTACCTTGAAGAAAATTAGCTAATCTCCTACATACATGTATGTGATGTCCACAGATATATACAATGTAAAAAGTGCCATGTTGACAATGACCAGAATGGATGGAACAAGTTTCCTCCCTAGTTCTACAACAAAAAGCCCAGCGTTTTTACAGATGCCCCAGCAGAGGCAGCAGGAGCCAAGCCTGGCCCCTCAGTGGTGGGTATGCTGGGAAATGTTTAACAACAGGCTCAACCTGCCACCAATCAACAAAATAATCAATTAAGCCCTGATTTGTAGCAACTGCTGAGTTCCAAAGTGTAAACACTCACACTGAAAATTTAACAATCAGCTTTCTGAGCTGATCAGAGCTGGCTGTGACCCATTCCTAACTATGAGCCCTTCCTCTGCCTACCTTTAGACCAGGGGTGGGGAACCTGCAGCCTCAAGGCCACATGTGGTCCTCTAGGTCCTCAAGTGCGGCCCTTTGACTGAATCTAAACTTCACAGAAAAAAATTCCCTCTCGGTCCTCAAGTGCAGCCCTATGACTGAATCTAAACTTCACAGAACAAATCTTCTTAAGAAAAGGATTTGTTAGGGGCAGCTAGGTGGTGAAGTAGATAGAGCTCTGGCCTTGGAGTCACAAGGACCCGAGTTCAAATCTGGCCTCAGACACTACACACTTAGCTGTGTGACCCTGGGCAAGTCATTTAACCCTGATTGCCTAACAAAACAAAACAAAAAGGATTTGCTCTGTAAAACTTTGAGTCAGTCAAAAGGCTGCACCCAAGAATCTAGAAGGCCACATGTGGCCTTGAGGCCACAGGTTCCTCACCTCTACTTTAGACAAACCACTTCAAACTCCCTGGGCCTGAGTTGGCCCCTTTACTGGGTCTTGACTAACTCGTAGAAATAAAAATGACCTAACATGGACGTGGATCCTCAGTAAAAGCAGGACATTAGAGAACTATGCTTCTCCAACCTGCCCTTTATCCATCCTCTCGAGAGGCAGGCTGTGCGGACTAGTGGCTAAAGGGCTGAACCTGAAGTCAGGAAGAGCCAGGTTCAAATCCCACCATAGACACCTACTAGCCATTATGACCACAAGTAAGTTACAACCTCTCTGTGCTTCAGTTTCCTCATCTGTAATACAGGGATAATGATAGTTGTAGATCCTCCTTCCCTCCCAGCTTTCTGTGAGTCTGCGGTGAAATCATTTCTATCAGATGCTGGGCAAACCTTATGTTGTAGACGCTTCTATGGTAGACACTTTGGGTGTCCCAAAGCGTACTTTGAAACTTTAATGGCATATGATAATAACAATAACAATAATAATGATAGATGGATCCATTATTAAATCGAGATATCGATATGTAAAATATTATTATTCCCTCTTTTCAGTAACCTCATCCTGTCCTTCCCAGGCCCTACTCCTCTCCTACCCCTTTTTTCTCAGTAGTAGGGGGAATAATTCCCTCTCCTCTCCCCCCATGAGATTGGTTGGTTGGTGATCTTTGCTCTTTATTCTTAGAAGACCAATATGACATCACTATATTAGAGTCAATGTGTCCGAGTGTAACTGATTAGACCAATATGAGCTCAGAATGTTCTACCACAGGTCAGGCACACATAGGCCACGTGAACATTTGGGGTGGATTCTCTAAAGAGAGAATCCACCCCAAATGTTCATGTGTTTCTTCTGAGCTGTTTCAATTCTGCTTTGCTCATAGAGCACAGTATATTCTCTGATGAGGGCACACCATGTTGGGTGGTCCTGTGCCAGGGTCTCCCATGTCACGCAATCAATTCCAAAGTTCTTAGGAGAGACCTTGAGAGTGTCCTTGTATCGCTTCTTCTGACAACCATGTAAGTGCTTGCTTTGTGTGAGTTCTCCGTAAAATAGTCTTTTAGGAAAACATACATTTGACATTTGAACAACATGGCCAGCCTATCAGAGCTGTGCTCTCTGCAACAGAGTTTGAATGCTTTGTAGTTCAGCTCGAGAAAGGACCTCAGTGTCTGGTATAGGGGTGGGGACCCTGTGGTCTCGGGGCCACATGTGGCCTTCTAGGTCACAAGTTTGAGTCCAAGTTTGACAGAACAAATCCTTTTCTTAAGGGGACTTGTTCTGTGAAGTTTGGATTCAGTCAAAAGGCTGCACTTGAGGACCTGGAGGACCACAGGTAGCCCCAAGGCCTCAGGTTCTCCGCTCCTGGTCTGGTACTTTATCATGCCCAGTGATGTTCAGAATCTTCCTAAGACAATTCAGATGGAAGCGATTCAGTTTCTTGGCATGGCACTGGTAGACTGTCAGATTTCACAGGCATACAACAATGAGGTCAGCACAATGGCTCTGTAGACCTTCAATTTCATAGTCAGTCTAATACCTCTTCTCTCCCATACTTTCCTTCACCCAAACACTGAGATATTCCTATTTTCAAAAAAAACTCTCAAAAGGCATCATACCTAATTAGAATGAATCTCTAATGGTGGAATTCAAGGCATCGGTGAAGGATTTTTTTCCCCACTTGGAGGTGGGGGAGAAACAGGGCAGGGAATCCCTTGGGCTCACCCACAATAGGAGGTCCAGCCACCCTAGTAGGTTGGAAGCCCTCCCATTCTCTAGGTATTCTGGTCAGACACAATAGGAACCGCATATCAAGTGCTCTGTTTCCTTCTCTACCACCCAAAGAATGGGCCCTATTAGGGGGCTGCAGTGTTCAGCTTGGGTCCCCCTTCCTACCATTTAACTCAGAACAATACCTAATCCAAACAGAGACCAATCCCAGCACCAGACACACTCTGAGTCAATTCATAACAACAGCCTGCGGGCCAAATGGACCTTCCAAGGGAAATGGATGGGCCTGCTTTTCTACTAAAGTCCTAAAGCTGGGGGGTGGGGTGAGGGGGAAGCCCCAGGGAACAGTGGCTTTTCTTCCCCCCTCCCCACCCCTCTTCCCTGTCATCTCCCTGCCAGCAAGGGCAGGCTGGGGGGCACCAAAAGGAGAATTGGGCATTCCCCTGGCTCCCAATGATGAGAGGCCCAGAGGACACAATTGATTCACCCTGTGTCACACAGCAGTTCAAGGAAATAGGTAGCATGATAGAATGGGGGAAAGGGAAGGGAGAGGAAAATGATCTATTTAGTACCTTTATCTATTTGTTAGTTTGTTTATTTAGTGCATTTACTAAGCGCCTATTATGAGCCAGGCACCATGCTAATCCTCATCACAACCCTGGGAAGTAGGTGCTTTTATGACCCCCATTTTACAGTTGAGGAAACTGAAGCAAACAGAGGTTAAGTGACTTGCCCAGGGTCACACAGTTAGGAAGCTGCTGAAGCAGGATTTGAATTCAGGTCTTCCTGACTCCAGGGCCCAGAATTCTGTGCACTGTGGCACCCCCTGGCTGGACAAGACTGGGAGTTAAGTGGGACCTGCACTTCCCAAGCACTGCCACAACACTCCCTGGGCCCAAGTTTGCTCATCTGTAAAATGAGGAGGTAAAAGAACACGTACCCAGAAAGATCAGGGGGCTGCTGGTAAATGTTTAACAACCGGCTCTCCAAAACCACACTTTAACATTTCGTCCTCATTATTAACATTTTCTCCATCACTTTATGAAGTCTGAACAATCAACAAAATGATAAATCAAATCCTTACTTGTAGCATCTGCCAATTTCCAAGGTGTAAATGCTCACACAGAACATTTAACAATCAGCTCTCATAAGCTCCAGAATGTTCCAGAGCAAGATGGTAGACTTGTCACTTTCCTCAAACCTTTCCAACCCAAAAACCTCAGAAAAATAAAGTATACACCACACAAAGAGTAACTAAGGCTGATAAGATAACAGAAAAAACACCAAGTGAGAATGACAGGAAATAACATTAGAAAATGTAAATACTTAAGGCCCCTACTCAATCCAGTTAACAAAATAAAAAACAAGGCAAAATCACAATAAAAAGAATTAACAGACCTTACTGTACAGTTATAAGCTAGCAAAACTGAGACCTCAAAAGAAATGAGGAGCTGCTTACAAAAAATATAAAAATATACAAGTTAACAGAGCACAAAATAGAAAATGTAAACAATCCAATCTTAGAAAATGATATTGAGTAATGGAACACTATAAGAAATGATGAGCAGGCTGACTTCAGAAAAACCTGGAAACACTTGTATGGTCTGATGCTGAGTGAAGTGAGCAGAACTAAGAGAATCTTATACACAATAACAGCCACGTTGTGCGATGACTAATATTGATAGACTTAACCCTTCTCAGCAATACAAGGATCTAAGCCATCTCCAAAGGCCTCATGATGGAAAATGCTATTCACATCCAAAGAAAGAACTATGGAGTTTGAACGCAGATTGAAGCATACTATTTGCTATTTTTTTTCTTCTGCTGTGTTTTGTTTCCTCTTTCTGGTGGTTCCTCCTATTAGTTCTAATTCTTGCTTACAACATCACTAATGTGAAAATATGTTTAACAGCAATGTAAAAAAAAGAAAATGAAATTGAACAAGCCCCAAAGGAATTTCCAAAGGGAGGGGGAATAATCTTTGATCCAGACAGATTACAGTGGAATTCTATCAAATGTTTAAAGAAATATTAATACTTTTGCTACATTCCCAAAAATCGGGGGGAAAAGTATTTGACCAAATTTCTTTTATGAGACAAATATGGCTCTGATACCTAAACAACGCAGGGGTAAGGCAGAGAAAGAGAAATATAGATTAATATCACTAATCAATATTGAAACAAAATTTTAAATAAAATCCTTGTAATGTAATGTATACAAAGATATTCAGTATTGAGTAGGATCACGTTGGATTTATATCAGGGATGCATGGATGGTTCAGTTAATTATTAACATAATTAATCATGTTAAAAACAAAAACAACAAAACCACATGATTATATTGATAAATGCTGGGGGGAAAGCCTTTAACAAAATGCTTATTTATGCTTTTAAAAACTCTTATCACTATAAGCTCAAATGGACACATGACCCAAATATAAAAGATCAAATCATTATAAATAAATTTAAAAAGAACAAGATTAGGTACCTTTCATAGCCATGGATAAGGGGAGAATTCTTAATTAAGGAAGACATTGTGGAAATCATAAGAGATAAATAGATAATTTTGATTACATGAAATTGAAAAACTTTTCTATAAAGAAAATCATTGTACTTAATATGAGGAAAGCTACTGATTGGGAAAACCTGTGGATCAAATACCTATGATGAGGTTCTGATATCCAAGATACATAAAGAATATGTGTAAGACTATGGGCCATTGGGTGAGTGAGCAGTTAGGTGGCATGGTAGATAGAGTGCTTGACTTGGAGTCTGGAAGACCTGAGTTCAAATCCTACCTCAGACACTTACTAGCTATGTCACCCTGGGCAATCACTTAAACCTGTCTGCCTTAGTTTCTTCAACTATAAAATGGGACTAATAATAGCACCTACCTCCCAGAAGTGTTGTATAGATAAAATGACTTAATATACGTAAAGAGCTTACATAACTCTGGTCAAATTGCTTGCCTTCTCAATGGTGGGAGGGAGAGAATTTGGAACTTAAAATCTGATAAAAGAATGTTAAAATTGTTTTTACATGTAAGTGAGGAAAAATAAAATATTAAGAAGAAAAAACACAGATGTAAAGTGCTTTGTATACCTTAAAGTGTTATATAAATTCTATTATTACAGTCGTTATTATTAAGTGGAAAACATTTCTTATTAAGCTTTTATTATTAAGTGAAAAATACAATAAAATGAAACTGAATGTTATGTCATTGCAATGGCCAAGCTTGGCTTCAACAAGAAGTTGAGAAGATGCTCCTTCCTCCCTCTCTGAGCAGAAGTGGGGGGCCATGGTGTAAGAACACTGCATACACTGTCCAATGCGGTAGATGGATGGGTTACTTTGGTTGAACTGGTTTTTCTCTTTCTTTTTAAAATCGTTGTTCTAAGTGGTAGCTCACTGGCAGGGGAGGGAAAGGGGCACGTTCAGAAATGAATGTGTAGTAACAGTAAAGGAATGCCTATTCCTTCGAAGCTCCCTTTCAGCTTGAATTCCATGTCTAAATTCGAAGGTTCTTTCTCATTTGTACATTCTCTCAGTTGTGTTTCTTTGTGGCTTTGTTTGGGGTTTGGTTTTTCGGTTTCTTGCTTTTGGACTTTGCAGATAGAGTGGGTGTCCCTATCTCCCCCGGGGGAAGGTGCAGCACCCACTCACAAGCTTGATCCCAATGCAAAATAGTGTTTGCTTGAACCTGTTCTGGTTTTCCAACCTGGGCCTATTTGCCCCTGCTTGGGCAGCCTGATGGCCCTCTGCTCCCAGAGGCTTACCATACTGGTGCCAGCCTCAGTGCGGTTCCTGATGGCCTTAGCCCTCCTGTAGCTCAGAATTGGGGCAGATCAATGCCCCACCTAAGCATCCTCTTCTCCCAGTAGTAGGGATTATGAGGTACACGCCAACATGCCCAGCTAACATTCAATTTTCCAAGGGCACTTCCAGATCTAACATTTTCTCACCCATGGCTGCCTCTGCTTCCACCTACTGACATTCCAATAACCCATGTTTCTATAATCCTAAACCAAGAATAAGCCCCAGTCTTCTCATCCTACCAAAAAATACCGCAGTGATAAGACTCCACAGAGCCCAAATTCGGCGTTGGGAATCCCATGACAGCCCTTCCTTTCCAGGCTAAATATCCCCAGTTCTTTCAGCTGAGCTTCACAGAACAGTGCAGTCTCCAGTCCCTCTCCCGACCACGGCTTCCCTCCATTGACTGCTCGATCTCCAACGGGTCAGTCTGGTTTCCAGAACTGGATGCAATGCTCCAAATCTGATCCAAATATTTAAGGAGCTGGGGCGGCTAGGTGGTGCAGTGGATAGAGCACCGGCCCTGGAGTCAGGAGGACCTGAGTTCAAATCTGGCCTCAGACCAAACACTTGACATTTACTAGCTGTGTGACCCTGGGCAAGTCACTTAACCCCAACTGCCTAAAAAAAATTTTTTTTTAAAAAACCAAATATTTAAGGAGCATCCAGGTGCCCAGGATACGAAGGGAAGCATGGAATAGTCCTTGCCCTCAAGGGGCAAGTAAGAAAATACAAAATGCATTCCAAGTAATTTCCAGGGGGGAGGAATGCTAATAACCAGGGTGACAATAAATAATAAACACCAGCATTACTAGAGCACCCTAAGGTTTGCAAAGCATGGGACCCACTATCATACACAATCCTTTGGTTGTCATGGCCACCCTGGGAAGTAGGTGCTATTGTTATCCCCATTGTAAAGATGAGGAAACTGAGGCAGAGGTGAAGTAACTTGCTCAGGGTTGTGCAGCTATTGTCTGAGGTTTCCAGTGGAAGGTAGTACCTGAGCTATGCTTTGAAGGGAGACAGGATTCTACAAGCAGAAGTAAGGAGGGAACGCATTCCAGATATGGAGGATGACTCATGAAAAGGCAGGACAGAGGGACTGGGTAACCTAAGATCCCGTTAGCTTTTTGGTTGTCTTTTCTACACATCTGGAATGCACACAGCTGGCAACCTTCGAGTACTGGTATCATCTCTGGGTTGTCTCAGACTTAGCCAATTGTAGAACCAATTGAACAGCCAATTGGGCTGCCACGTCACTGCTGATATTTATTCAGCTTGTGGTCCACTAAGAACCTCAGGGCATTTTCACAGTATTTGTTGTCTAGTGGCATCTCCCCTCTTGTGTCTCTGTGCAGTGGACTGAACCTGGGTGTTACACTGATTGGACCAGCTGTAGCTCCTCCACTAAGCCCCTCTCTGCTGACTTCTCTTCCAGCTCCAGTATTTCAATCCCATATCCAATGCAATCCCCACCACACCATGTCTGCTTCTTTCTCCATAGGCTCTAGCAACTGAAGGCGATAGTGAGCCCCTGAAAGCTAAGAATTGGTTGTGGCTTTCCCTCCTGTGGGGAGGGCAGATCTCAATAGGAACATGATTTGCTGCTGCTTGAGACATGCCAAGGGTCCTTCTGGATCTTTGTGGGTAGGAAAAATGGCCCAGGATTGGGGATACTCAGCATCCAGGGTCTCTAGCCACTGCTAGATCCTGTTTCATAGAATCCAGCAAAGGAAAAAGCATCACCACCCTCCCCCAACACACACACACACACACACACACGCACACACATGCATATGCACACACATATATACATACACATGCACAGCACACATATGTACATACCCATGCATATATACATATACCTACACATGCACATACATACATACATGTTTGCATGAGCACATGCACACACTAAACCACTTCAAATCATTCCTTATGTTTCATCTGGGTTTGGAGCCAGGTCTCATGTCAGAGGAACAAGTTGGTTTCTGTCTATTCCGTTCACTGAGCACCAATATAAGTTTGTACTGGATGTATCTAAAAGGGCAGTGAATGGGCAAGGGTCTTTCCTACAATTCCAAGCTCCTCCCACATTGTTTCCCTGCCTAATGGGAGATGGTGTGAGGCCCTTGGCTCCAGATCTCCCTCCAACATCCCTCCTAGCCCTAGGCCAGTCCAACGGTGCTGCCCAGTGGGAGGCTGCCCAGCATTTCCCAGGCACCTTGCTTCATTCAGGGTTTTTTATCATCCATGGTGTTTCTTGTAGGGTTTGTTGGGGTTTTGGACCAAAGGGGACCTTGAGGGCTTAGCTAATCCATCCCTTTCATGCAGGGGGTAGGTCCCAGGGAGCACCACAGTGCCCAGAGTGCTGAGCCTGGAGCCCGAAAGACCTGAGTTTAAATCCAGTCTCTGATACTTACTAGCTATGTCACTGTAGGCAAATCACTTCACCTCTTCCAGCCTCAGTTTCCTTATCTGCAAAACGGGGATAATAACGGTACCTACTCCCCAGGATTATTATGAGGATCAAATGAGATCCTATTTGTAAAACACTTAGCATGCTGCCTGGCACATAGTAGGTGCTTAATAAATGCTTGTTTCCATCCCTTCCCTCCCCTTCCAAACAGGTGAGAACAGGATTCCACAAGTACAGAGTATCCCCAAAATTCTTAGTGTTTTTTTTTAAGTGTTAACAGCTTAGCCTAGCAAGGGCAAGGAAAAAATAATAATAATAAGCTTTGATAACTTAAAACGGCCCTAAGACTTTGGGCTCACCCTGGGTGAGGAGCACTAGATGTGGAATTTGGAGCTCTAAGCCTTTCCCGAGCGCCCTTGGGCAAATTCCAACCTCTCCAGGCCTCAACTTCACCTGTAAAATGGAAGGAAGTGAAGGTGTGGGGGGAGGAGGAGGGAGGGGGGTGGATTCGATGATTTCAGAGATTTTTCAGCCCTAGATCTCTGAACCCATGATTATCAAATTAGGGGTTTAGCCTGAAGGATCCCAAGTATCTCTGATTCTATAGTCAAAATCAGTGCACCATAACCATACAAGGCCAAAGAAGGCAAACATCCCAAATGCTCCCCGTTGGCTTCCAGACTACCCCCCGCCATGGGCAACGGCTGCTCTGCTTCCTCTCCATTCTGCCCCACTTCCTGGCAAATCAGCAGCCTGATAACCTCTGCCTCCCACTCATCACTGAGCTTAGATTTAAAGCTGGGAAGGACCACAGTTCAAACTCTGCTCCCCTCCCTCTGCCTCGTTTTTTCAAATGAGGAAACTGAGGCCCAGAGTGAGGCCAACATGGCATGCTCAATGTGACACGGGTTAATGAGCCAGGATCCAGTCACGAATCTTCGGACTCTGGGACCGGAGAGTTCTACAGTCATATCAACATCTCTCAAAGCCTTGAGTCCCGCATTGAAAGGGAAGCTGTCATTTTGGAAGTTTGTTTTTCTAAGCCACACTGCAATCAAAGCCAGCAGAATGAGAGAGCTGGAAGGGCCCTTGAAGACTGCATGTGTCCAACCCCCTCACTTTAAAGAGGAAGCAGCTAAGGCCAAGAGAATGACTTACTTAAGTAACTAAGGTGGGATCTGAACCCAGGCCCTCCTGATTCCAAGTCCCCATCTCTTTCTATTCTACCAGTGAACATAAGCAGGCACTTAGGTGGTACCTATCTATTGATAGATGGACTTGGAGTCAGGGAGACCTCAGTTCAAATCCAACCTCGGATACTTCCTAGCTGTGTGATCCTGGGCAAGTCACTTCACCCCTGCCTCAGTTTCCTCAACTGTAAAATGGGGATAATAACAGCACCTACATCCCAAGGTTGTCATGAGGATCAGAATGAGATAATCATTGTAAAAAGCAGTTAGTACAGTGCCTGGCAGTTAGTAGATATCATGTAAATGTTTATTCCCCATGAAGGCAATTGGCTGCCACAATAATGTCAAGCAATTATCAAGAATCCATGTGCATTTTAGAAATGTCTGCAGAATCCAACCAATAGCACTAATGAAAACTTAGTCATACCCGCCTCCATATGAACATAGCCCCCTCCAAACACTGTAAATATGAGTCAATTTGGGGAGGTAGGATTGAGATTGCTACAAGTCACGTCCCCCTTTGAAGAAGGGGAGTTGCATCAGAGCTCATCTCATGGAATATACTTGTGGGGACGGCCCAACTAAGTCCCATGGGGCGAGAGTGGTCTCATCCAGCCCCTAAGGAATCTCTGTGTCCAGTGCATCAGATCAGGGTGGGCTCCCCCAGTCACTCTCATAACATTGTCAAACATGACTGCCAGAAGGGACCTTAGGCCCAGCCAGTCCAACCCTCCTCCTTTTGTGAAACGTGACTTAGGCATGAACGTAAGATCCTAGAGATTAGGCAAAAAAGAGACGTGAGAGATTAGTCTGACCTCTTCATTTTACAGAGGAGGAAAATGAGGCCGGGAAATGAAGTGACTGGTCCCATTTAGTTACATGTGACTTCCTAGATCAAAAGCTAGAAGAAACCTCAGAGGTCATCCAATCTAACCGCTCCATTTTACAGAGGAGGAAACTGAGTCTCTGGATGGGGAAGTAACTTGCCCAAGGTGATGCACAAAATAACAGCTATTGAGCTGGAAGAGGCCCTGGAGGCCTGCTAAGCCTAATCCTGCCTTTTGGCAGAGCTGGGATTCAAACTGGGTCTTCAACACTCCCAACCAAGTCTCTCCAGTACCTCCTGCTCCAAGGGAGGGGAGAGCTAGCAAGTGTGCTTAAGGGTGAGCAACTCAGCCATTTACAAAGAGGGTCACACTTCCTTGACCCTCCACTCCCGAACAATCCCTAGCAGCCAGCAAACACCCCGAGCCACTTCCGTGGCTATGTCTTTCCCACAGTTAAGAAAAAAACAGGAAGATGTAGGGAAAGGTACCTGGAAATGCAAAGGAAGCAAGCCTGTGTTCTGAAAATAGCCCTGGAGTCCATACATTTCCTTCTTATACAGAGAGACAGGAGCCAGTCAGCTTGGCCCTCTCTGTAGTCACTGGCCATCTCCCAGGCAGACAGAATCAAGGGAAACTGGGTCACGGTTCCATGACTGGAGATGAGACACTGCTCTGGCCCCAGTCCAGTAACTGGCCTGAATGGTCTTCCCAGTCCAGAATTGCAAGCCCGCTGAGTAATACCTCTGAATTACACCCTCGACATGAATGTGGGCAAGTGTTGGAGTGGAGCCCGCTTGGGAGATCACAGGCTCAGAGACGGCGAACCACAAGGAACCTTTGGAATCATGGCTCATCTAGTCCAACCATCCCATTTTACAGATGAGGAAATGGAGGCCTAGGAAGAAGAAAGGCCTTGCCCAGGCTCTCACCCTGAAATCAGGAGAGTCCTATTGGAAAGTCAAGAACCTGCCCAATAAATATGATCAATGTCGATAAGACCTTGGGATAGGCCAAGGTGATCTCTCTCAACAATTCTGAGCAGAATTCTCCCTGAGAAGAAGCATTGGTTTCAAGCACAGTTCCGGGTAATGCTATACGGAGACAAATGAGGCCAGAAACTAGGAAGAGATAGTTTGGTGCCAGAATTGCCCCAAAGCAGACCCTTTGGATGTGGTCCAGTGACAGGCTTAGAGGGATGGGGTCTGCACCTTTTACCAGATCTGCTTTAGAGGAAAGAGAAGGGGGCTGACCATCCTTCAGGAGAGAAGGCTATCCTCCAGCACTAGGGAACACCCAACCAAAGAAATCAGAAGAGGTCTTCGGATGTAGGATATCAGAGAAATAAAGGACCTGGATTAGAGATTGCCTGGTCACCAAAAGACCTAGAGCTGGAAGGGATCAGCTAGTCCAATCTCTTCATTTTACAGAGGAGGAAACTGAGGCTGGGGAAGGGGAAGTGATTGGCCTAAGGATATGCATAGGATCCTAGAGGTAGCAAGGTAGCACAGTGGACAAAGGGCCAGACCTGGAGTTGGGAAGACCTGGGTTCAAAAGTGGCCTCAGACACTGATTGCTGTGTGACCCTGGGCAAGTCACTTAACCACTGTGTGCCTCAGTTTCTTCATCTGTAAAAGCACCTACCTCCCAAGGCTGTCACGAGAATCAAATGAGATAATATGTATAAAGTCCTTTGCAAACTTTAAATCACTACAGAATTGCTGGCTATTTTTCTTATCATAGACCAAAAAGGGACCTCAGAAACCATCTAGTCTAGCTCCTTCATTTTACAGAGGAGGAAACTGAGGCCCAGAAAGAGGAAATGACTGGCCCAAGGCCATACAAAGGATCGCAGATTTAGAGCTGAAATGGACTTCTGAGTTCAGCTATGCCAACCCTCTTATTTCACAGAGGAGGAAACTGAAGCCTGCAAAGGCGAAGGGACTGGCCCGAGCTCTGAGACTGGGAATTGGAAGGGACCTCACAGGCTTCATATTCCAACGCCCTCATTTTACAGAGGAGCAAATGGATGCCTGAAGAGAACAAGCTATTTTCCCAAGGTCACATTGCTAGCAAGTAGCAGAAAAGGGATTTGAACTCACGTGTTCTGCCTGCAAAGCCAGCGTTGCTTCAAGCTCACCAAACCAGAGTTCAAGGAGCCAAGCTTTCTAAATCAGGTCCACAACCAGCTTTGTTAGCTGGCAAAGCTGTAATTGAGTACTACTGCACCTGGGGCAAGGTTGGTCAGGGCGAGGATATAGAGTGGAGAGAGCTCCTCTGGGATGCCACTGCCTGGGGGAGGAAGCGTGCCCCAGTCCGGTGCTTTCGATGCCTTCTACATTTTAGCGCCCTGGGACAAAGTGCTGATCACCCTACCTTAGTTACCACTCTAAGGCTGATTTGAAGCTACAAGAAAAGCTGAGATTGTTTTGGTTTCCCTACACATTCTCTCTCACACACACACACACACACACACACACACACACACACACATCCTTCCATGCCCAACTCCTCTTTGCCATAGATCTAGGTCTGTACTTTGAGCCATTAGCATAGAAAGTGGCTGTTTGTCAGTTTCCCTCGGCCCTGGACTGCTCTGTAGTAACTCAATGATGTCATCATGCCCAATGGACTGACCATGACTCACCTTCTCCCCCAAAACAAAGACTGAAGTCTCCACATCCCATCTTAGCACTTCCACTCTCAGTTAGCCCCAGGATAGACCTGAATGGAGGTTGGTCTCAGTATGGACAGAATTCAGTTAGGTCAAGTCTTGGTCTTGTTTCACAGAGAACAGAGGCTGGGGCGGGACAGGGACAGGGATGGGAAGTCTCATGTACCAGTTATAGTACGGAGAGCTAGAACGAATCTTAAAGATCCACTTGTCAAACTTACCTAATTTTACAAAAGTGGAAACTGAGGCCCCAAATCGGGAATGACTTGCTTTGTTTTTCAGCTCAGTAGCTAGTTTGGGAAGTTACTTTTGAGGTGCCACCAAGGGTGTTTATGCAGCTTTCTTAATGCCCTCTAAGATAAGACAAAAAACCTAAACCCAATGTCAGCAATAGTGGCATCTGGTTTAGTTGCTGCCAAGCCCACACCAGGCCCACTAGGTTGGGGAAGTGGCCTTCTCTCCCCGTCTCAGGCTTACTCAGGGCTAGTATCAGTGGAGGGAGGGGCAATGCTGGGCAGAGAAGAGAACTCTGAAATCCTCCAGAAAAGATCTGGTTCCCAGGCTTAAATCCAATCCTGATACACCTTCGTGTATCTCGGGGGAAATGAGTTCCCAAACTCTGTGACCCTCCCTTTCCATAACCATAAGAAAGAGAAAATAACCTTTGCAAAATTCTACTTCCCAAGGTGGTGGTGACCAACGTGCTTTGCCAACTCTAAAGCGGGAGAGACAGAAACAATTTGTATTTTCATTGGAGTATACTCTAGATGAGTGGTGTCAAACACAAATAGAAAGGGATCCCTGTGGCCATATTGACTTAGAAAACCACAGGGTAGCATTACCTATGTTGTACCATATTTGTATTTATTTTGTTAAACATTTCTCAATTACATTTTAACCTGGTTCCAGGGCACTAGGGAGTTGTGGGGAGTTGTGAGCTTGCCTCCCAGGCATGGGTTTGACACTTCTATAGTGTATCCCACCTGGATAGACAGAGGAAATAGATGAGGAGTATAGGAAATAAGGCAGCTAGGTGGCACCGCGGCAGCTAGGTGGCGCTGCAGTGGATAGAGCACTGGGCTTGGAATCAGGAACACTCCTTGTCACGGGTTCAAATCCGACCTCCGATGGGGTCACAAAGAGTGAGCATGACTCAACAACAAAAATAGGAAATAAACTACAAGCCTGGCAGAAAAAGAGAGGTCTGATGTAGTAATGATGGAGGAACATCAAGTATCCAGACCTTTACTGGAGCTCTCTCTGCCTCTGTCTGTCTTTTTCTCTGTCCCTCCCTCCCTTTTCTCTCTTTATTTCTATTTCTCTGTCCCTTTTTCTCTCTGTGTGTCTCTGACTGTCCATCCCTCATCCTCTCTCTCTTCCCTCCCTCTCCTCTCTGTCTCTGTCTCCATCTGTCCCTCCCTCCCTATCCTGTCTCTC
>NW_020944201.1:1232196-1401433 GCF_900497805.2 Vombatus ursinus | reverse complement strand
TCTCTGTCTCTGTCTCCATCTGTCCCTCCCTCCCTATCCTGTCTCTCCCTCCCTCTCTGAATCTGTCTAGCTCTTTGTCTCTCTTCATCTGTATCTCTCTCCATGTCCCTTCCCACCCCCACAAAGCAGAGCAACTAATTGTTCCTTGGGTTGCTTCAGCGCTCATTTCATCTTTCAAAAAGCAGAGGGACCCCAAAGGCCTTGACTCTCACCACTATGAAGGAGATGCTGGGGTGAGAACCCCAAGTTATCCTTTGTTCTAGCCCCCTACTTATCTTCCCAGATGAGTCCAGGTTACTCTGGGGCCTGACAGAAAATAGCCAAAAAAGGAAACTGATCTGATCGATTCTCCTCTTCATATTTCTTCCTACATTTAGGGACGCTTATCCTCTAAATCGGACATGTTAAACTCCTGGCAAAAACTCTGCTAAATCAGATTCAAATGTCATTGGGAAATGTTTAACCAAAAAAAAAGGAAAAAGAAAAATACAATACACCGTCACTAATATGAATTTGTGGTTTTCTAAGTCATTATGCAGCCCGAAGCCTTGGGTACAGATTAGTGGCCTGAGTTCCTAGTTGAGATTGATACCAATTCCCTTAATAAGTGAGAAAGATAAATGAATCCCCAAACCCAAGGGGAAAAGAGAGACACCATAGGCCTGGAACCTAAGTGCCCTAATGAGCTTTATTGAAGGGTAGTCTTAGTAGCCAGCAGAGATCTCAGGAAGGCTAGAGATGAGGCAGTTCTCAAGTAGCTGCCTCTGGTTGGAGCTCCTTCCAGCTATCTGAGCAGCACAGCCCAGATCAGCAGGGACAGGAGGGTACAGGAAAACCAGCCCTCCCGTTAGCCCCACAGCCGATCACCCTGGGCTAGCAATACTATCAAAGGCTAGTGGCCATGAACTACTGTCTCCCCCACCCCAAACAGCAGCACTCCCAAGATGGCTCATGAGTTGTTTTTTTCCTGATACCCTAAAGATCTTATCTCTGATGTACATTAAGGATGTTTCAATTCTCTGGTGTCCAGGGATCCTAGGGCAATGATTGGCTGAAATGGAGGTGGCCAGCTTAGGATGTGAAGGCTTATCCTTATCTCTGCTTAGGATGCAGAAATTTCTTATCTATGGGAACAAGAGAAATTTCATTCAAAGTAACTACAAAATGCATATGTTACAATCACTTCCTTCCCTTAACTGGAGCTGATAGGTTTTGCTTTTTTGGAAACAGGGAGAGATGTTCCCAGAAGAGTAGGGGTAGGAGACAAAGTGATAAAATAGTAATAAATTGCCTGAGTGAACAGAACACACACAAGGTATTCATTCTAAAGAGTTTTCTTTTGTCCATAGCGGCCTTCACCACTGCCAAGGAATGGACTCTAGATATGTCAGCAATTTGGGTACAAAGACAATAGGATCTGGATCTTAAGTAAGACTTAACAGCTTTCCCTTTATGCATTTTCAGGCTGCAATGTTGATTCCTTTACATTCACAGAGGAAGGCCCACATTAGCAATCACAAAGACCTAGGGGGCAAATATATCCTGAAACACATCCGGAGAAACATGGCTGTGGCCTCAGAGTTTATTGACCCCAAAGTGACTACTCTACCATAGCATTCATGAGAAAGAAGGAGAAGAAACCCAAGAAGAGGCTGACATGCACCCTAGATGTTTATAAAGCATATTTCAAAATTGTGGCATCTGAATGTCATTGAATATTACAGCACCTTAAGAACGAATGTGAAGAAATCAGAAAAAAGTGGGAGAGTCATATTATATAATGGGGGTGGAGTGATCAGAACTTGGAGAACAATTGATACCATGGTCACAATAATGTAAAAAAAAAACAACAACAGTGAAGGGTTTCAGAACTCTGGTGATTCAGTGAACAAATGGTGTCAACAGAAGAGAAGTGGTAGCCTAGGGGTGTGGAATGAAGCATACATTTCTTTACATGAAGCAAACACGGTCATTGTTTTATTTCATTTTGCTTGACTGGACTTCTTTGCTATAAGGAAGAGTTCTATGAGAGAGGGAGGGGGAAAGTCATTGGGAACTGGAAAGTGCCAATGATGTTAAAAAAAAAAGAGAGCGTCAATAGAACATTTAAAGCAAAAACAGATTTCCAGGGGTTCAGAGAAAGGCCAGGTAAGATCCCAAGGCCTCAAATTCCACAGGGGAAGTCAAGGACAGGAATTCTCAAGAATGAAATTCTGATGTTACAAAGAGAATCACTTCTGATAAGGAGGAAATTTTATTATTGTTGTTCAGTCACACGTCATGTCTGACTCTCTGTGACCCCGTTTGGGGTTTTCTTGGCAGAGATACATACTGGAGTGGTTTGCCATTTCCTTCTCCAGTTCATTTTACAGATGAGGAAACTGAGGCAAACAGGGTGAAGTGATTTGCCCAGGGTCACATAGCTAGTAAGTGTTTGAGGCTAGATTTGAACTCAAGTCTTCCTGACTCTAGGCCGGGCACTTTAATCCACTGCACCATCTAGCTGACCAATAAGGAGGAAAAGGAGTTGTCTAAAGAGATGGCAGTGAAGGTATATAAAACTAACATATCAACCCAAATAGATTTGTAATAGGCATGTGCAGAAAATGGAAGCAAGGGCAAGTAACAGAGGATGATTACAACAGTGCAGCCTGGTCCTGTAAGGAGAATGTCAGGAGGGCGAAGAATCAGAAGGAGCTGAGGCAGACCAGGGAAAACGGAAAGGGTGTTTGTCTTGGGGCTTTGAGCTATGTTGGGAAAATGGAAAAGATCAAGGCAGGAATAGGGCCACAATCCCTTTGCATCATATGAGATCAGCTGAAGGGACTGGGGGTGTTTATTCTAAGACAAGAGAAGACTCAGGGGGAACATGAAGAGTTTGAAGGTTGCTACATGAAAAAAAGGATTAGCCTTGTTCTGTCTGGCCCCAGAGAGCAGAACCGGGAGCAGTGAGGGGCTACTGAAGAGAAACAAAATTAGGTGAGACGTAAGAAAAAGTTCCAAAAATGAGAGCTCTCCCAAAATGGGAACGGGATACCCCAAGGGGGAGTGGGCATCAAGAGAAATTGTCAAGCAAAGGTTGGGTGGCCAATTGGCCATCATCCAAATGGATGGGAAGGGGACAGGGGAGCCTTGGTTAAGAGCAAGAAGGGCTAGGTGACCGCTAAAGTGCCATGCAGTAGAGAATCTGTGGCTCTGTGAATTGTTAGGAAGATTAATAAGTAATATTTTGAAGTCAACTTAAAAGGAGGTCTCCAGTGGAGTGCCCCAGGGACCTATGCTTTGCTCTGTGCTTTCGGATATTTTTATCGGTGACTGTGATAAAGATATACATGGGATGCTATGACTGGGTTACTTGGAGCACTCCAATAATCAATGAAAACATTAATCAAGGTGATGAATAGCTTCAGGAATGTGATAGAATGCAAAATGAATCCACAAAAATAATCGACCATTATGTATCTGGCCAATAAAACCCAGGGGGAGAAAGATAAAGAAATTCCATCTACAATAATTTGCATAAAATATCTTCACATTAACCTGCCAAGTCACACTCCTAATTTGCATAAATACAACTAGAAAACACTCTTTATAGAAATAAAGGACTATTGAATCATTGTTCATGTTGGAACCAGGCCAGTATAATACAAATGACAATGCTACTTAAATTGGCATATACATTCAATGCTAGGCCAATCAAATTTCCAAGAGATTAACTTTCTAGAACCAGATAAAAAAGTAACAAATTTCATTTGGAGGAACAAGGGGTCAAGAATTTCAAAGGAGATAATGAAAAAAATGTGGGACATATTATCAGGACTCTGATAATAGTCTAAAGTAATAAGTATCCTAACCATTTAGTACTAGTTACAAAATAGAAAAGTAGAATAAATTAGGGGCAGAAACAAAGAAGACCAGTGCTCGATAAATTCAGGAACACAAACTTCCAAATGAAGGCTTCTGCTGGGAAAATTTGGAAAGTTGCTTGGTTGAAAATAGGCTTTTGCACAAACAAAATCAATGCAGCTAGAATAATGGAAACTTGATAATTGAGGAGAAAAAACCCCTTGCTTATCTCTAGTGAAAGTCTGATATCTTAAATAGAGAATTGACACAAATATACAAAACCAAAAAGAAAAGCAAGCTTTATATAAAAACTTGTACATTCATGTACAATTTCATGTACAATCCTCTCCTTCTGTTCTGCAGTGTATATAGAAAACTTCTATTTTGTTTGTTAAATTCCAAATAAAAAATAAATTATATATATATATACATGTATATACATATCTGCATATGTATACATGTATGTGTATACATATATAAGAGCTATTTGGTAAGAAAAAAATACTTTTTTTTAAAAGACAAATGCAAATTATCAACAAGTATAGGAAAATGCCTGAAATCACTAATAATAAGAAAAGTATGAATTAAAACAACTCAAGGGTTTCACCTCACACCTATCAAATTGGCAAAGATGATAAAAGATGGAATTAGTCAATAGTGGAGGGACTACAGGAAGACAGGAATGCTTACACACCATTAGGGGAGCTGTCAAATGGTCCAAGTATTCTGAGAATCCATTTGGAATTAAACAAGAAAAGTTATCAAACTGTTCATACCCTTTGACCCAGCAATCCTTACTCCTGGGAGTATACCCCAAGGAGGTTAATGCCAGAAGAAAGTACCATATGTACAAAAAATATTCATGCTAGCTCTTTTGGTAGGAGAAGAGGAAAGAGGGAAGGGATCAGTATTTATTAAGTGCCTTCTATGTGCCAGGCACTTTACAAATATTATCTCATTTGACAGCAAAAAAACTGGAAACAAAGTGCGTGTTCATTATTTGAGGAATGGCTGAACAAACTGTGGTAACATGAACATAATGGAATACTACTATGCCATAAGAAACCAGGCATATGAGGAATTCATAGAAACATGAGAAGACTTGAATATCCCCACACCAAGGGAAGAAAGTGGGTCCATGAGAACAATATATACAATGATCACAATAACAGAAAGGAAAAAGATGTCAGAATTCAGATTATATATAATGTCTAATCTCATTTCCAGAGAATAGACGATGAAACACCCCTTCCCCTCTCTCAGTAAAGAGGTGGCAGGCTCCAGGTGTGGATTGCTGTCCGACATAGTTGTTGGGTTCATTGGTTTTACTTAACTGTTTTTCTTTTTTATGAGAGAATTCTCTGGTGGAAGGGTTATTGGAAAATAACAACAAAAAATACCATTAAAGCATTTTAAAATAAAGGAATAGATGGTATATTATCAAATGTGAGGCAGTGCTAACAGTGAATGTGAGAGTCAGGACTCAAAGGCTCTTGATAGGACAGAACCTTGGGCCAAAATGAAGGAGATGAAATTCAATATGGATAAAAATATATCTTGCACTTGGACTAAATGGCCAACTTTGGAATTCTCTGTGATTCTGTGAAGTTTTTCCTTATATTGAGCAGAAATCTGC
This sequence comes from Vombatus ursinus, assembly GCF_900497805.2. Taxonomy (NCBI): domain Eukaryota; kingdom Metazoa; phylum Chordata; class Mammalia; order Diprotodontia; family Vombatidae; genus Vombatus; species Vombatus ursinus. The sequence goes on along the minus strand of NW_020944201.1, from coordinate 1,395,951 downwards.
ATCTCTCCAACTTTCCACCCACTGCTCCTACCCCTGCCCTTTGGGGCCTAGCAAAACAAATTTGGTATAAGATAGGCCAGGGGTGGGGAACCTGTGGCCCTGAGGCTACATGTGGTCCTCTAGGTCCTCAAGTGGGGCTCTTTGACTGAATCCAAACTTCAGGAAGTTTGGATTCAGTCAAAGGGCCACATTTGAGGACTTTAGGAAGTTTGGATTCAGTCAAAGGGCCGTACTTGAGGACTTTAGGAAGTTTGGATTCAGTCAAAGGGCCGCACTTGATGACTTTAGGAAGTTTGGATTCAGTCAAAGGGCTGCACTTGAGGACTTTAGGAAGTTTGGATTCAGTCAAAGGGCCACATGTGGTTTCGAGGCCACAAGCTTCCCACCCCTGTAGCCCTTCTGATACTTGAAGTCGTCAATCATGTGTCTTCCCACCACCTCACCCATCCCAGCTCCTGCAAGGCCTCTCTGGTCCAGGCTCAGCATCTTCAGTTCCTTCAACTACCCATCATCTGTTAGAACTAGCCATATCTATACAGACATATCCATATGTAGGAGTATATTTTGGCAAGGTGCAATAGACAGTGAACTGAGGGCGTGGGAGGGGGCAGGGGGGGAATTGGGGAAGGGAATAAGCATTTATTAAGCATCTACTATGTGCCAGGCACTGTGCCACATGCTTTACAAATATGATCTCATTTGATCCTCACAAAAACCCTAGGAGGTAGGTATTATTATGATCTCCATTTTCCAATTGAGAAAATTGAAGCAGTAAGAAGTTAAATGACTTGCCCAGGGTCACACAGCTAGTAAGTGTTGGAGACTGAATTTAAAATCAGGTTTTCCCTACTCCAGGGCCAGTGCTTTATCCCCTGCAGCGCCACCTGGCTGCCTCAGAACTGGAATCTGAATTGAGTGTGTAGAGATAGCAGGGACTGAAAAAAGGAGGCTCAGTCATGTGACCAGAGGAAAGAACAAGAGATGGAAGCCCTACCTATGAGATTCTAAGAGGAAATGGCCAGTGCCGAAGGCTCTCCACTGTCCCAAGCTCTCAGGCCTTGTCTAACTCATCCTGTCTCTCCTCTATAGTACCTACCACTAGCGTGCCCTCACAGACTCCAACCACATGTATATCTAGCTAGAGCTTTCCCAAACAGGAATCTGGATCCCCAAACTTTGGCCGGGCTCCACAGATGAGAAAGCAAAATAAAATCAAGAACTCTAACCCCAGAGAATAATATCAGCTGACATTTTTTTTTTTTTTTGGTGAGGCAATTGGAGTTAAGTGACTTGCCCAGGGTCGCACAACTAGTGTCAAGTGTCTGGTCTGAGGCCAGATTTGAACTCAGGTCCTCCTGACTCCAGGCCAGGTACTCTATCCACTGCACCACCTAGCTGCCCTTTCAGCTAACATTCATATAGGGCTTTATGGCTCCTACATCCAGGATTTAATTTAAACCTTAGAATAGTTCCATGAGGCAGGTAATACAAGAATTTATTAACCCCATTTCAGGATCTGAGAGGGCGAGTGATTTGCCCAAAGTCACCCAGCTAATAAATGCCTGAGGCTGGATTTGAACTCAGGCCTTCCTGACTCCTGCAATCACAATGTCCCTGGGCACCCCCAAAGGACACACTTGGATCCCTTCTCTGTGGAGTTAAGCTGGAGGACAGTGGAAAAAACAATGGAGTCAGAGGACCTAGGTTCGAAACCCAGCTCTGCCAAACCACCCCCAAGCTCAAGGGGCTTGGCAAGCAGACTCCTGGAATAGCTGAACAGTTGAATAAGGAAAATTGCCAGCTTGATTTGGTCTCACAATCCTGAACGTACTTGGCAAAATCGTCCACTAGGCTGAAGCCTATCACCAGGCATCCCAAGAGCCTGGAATTTAGAGTCACGGGACAGAAAGTTGAAGCCTGTCTTGGCCACTTAGCACCTGGGTGACCCTGGACAAATCCCTTCAAGCCCTCGAGGTCTCTGGCCCTCTGTAAAATCAGCAGCCTGGATTGAAGAGTTCTAAGGGCTGTTCTAAGCTCTAAGACCTATGAAGTCACCAGTACCCCATCCCTCATCAGAGGGAGGGCAGTAAGTCATGGGCAGGACCCAGGAATTCTGATCTGCCATTCCCCAATCTCCCTAGGGCCTGCTCATCTTCCAGCCTCCTCTACGATCCCTCCTAACTGGCAGCCTTCCCAAGAGATGGCACTGACTACTAGCCCCAGACCTTCCCCATCAACCCCAGGCCATGAGAAGGAGAAAGTTGGGCCATGCCAAGTCTGCCAGCCAAATGTGTTTCACCTGTAAATTGAAGAGATTGGAGTAGATTACCTCTAAGACCCCTTCCAATTCTAACACTCTAAGACCTCAGTTTCCTAACCTGTAAAATGAAGAGGTTGGCTTAGATGACTTCCAAAGTTCCATCCAGCGCTAACACTCTCTTAATCTTATCGAATGAGATTGGTCACTGGCAAAGGAAGGATCACAGACCGTTCAAGACGTCAGAGATCATCTGAGTAAGATTATCCCTCATTTGACTGAGGACCCAGAGAGGGGAGGCAATTTGCCTAGGGTCACACAGCTAATAAGTGACAGAACGAGGGACTTAAAACCAGCTGTTCTGACTTGCAGGTCAGCACTCTTCCCAAGGCACCGGGCCTGCTCCTTAAAGTCCTGATGGAAGGGTTCTTTTCATCACTAAGTTGCCTAGAAGGGCTGGCTTCATGCAGACAACCTGATTTATACCTGGTGGACTGCCCAGAAGCCCCACTCCCATGAAATTTCCTTTATTTCCAGCCAGGCACCTGATATCCAACCCCTTGACATGAAAGGCTTTGGAGTCTTCCAGATGTCCTAGTTAGGACACACTCATCCCTAACTCTAAACATGCTCCTGGGTCTCTCTGGAGTGTCCTTTCTCTAATGGGATCAAAGCACCCCCAAGGCCCTGAGGCCATCTCCTCCATTTGTATGCTGGAGCCCAGAAGCAGGAAGCTGAAACCAGGACAGCAATGCAAACTTAGAAAACTTCATGCCTTTCCTGGGGCCTGACTGCTGAGCTGATGCTACAGGCTGGAGGACAGATGAAGTCTTCCTACCTCCCAGTCCCCACTCACTGTACAGACAGCCCTGAGGGAGGGCCCAGACATATCAGAGCTGGGCTTTATGGAAGTCACTAGTCAGCACCATGAAGTGACTGGAGTTAGGAAGGCCTAGGCTTCAGACACTGTGATGTTGGGCAAGAGGCCTGGGCAAGCCTTGATTCCCTTCCAGCTAGGTGGCTGGGCCTAGTCAAAAAGACCTGAGTTCAAATCCAGATGCAGAAACTTACTAGCTATGAGACCCTGGTCAAGTCACTTCACTTCAGTTAGCCTCAGTTTCCTCATTTGTAAAATAGGAGTCCTACCGGCACCTACCTGAGGATCAAATGAGATAACACTTGTAAAGTACTTAGCACAGCACCTACAGTACTCGGCATATAATGGCACATAACCTGTTCCCCTCCCCCACCTTGGTATACTGTAGGTGTTATATAAATGCTGATGTCCTCCCTTCCTCTGAAAAAAATGAGGGTGTTAGACTGGTTGGCCTTTGAGCCCCCTTCCAGTTCCAGACATAGGATCTTATGGCCTCTGAGCAATAACCCACATGGCCCTTCAAGCGGCTGGCTATATTGGCCCTACCCTTACAAACCAAAGGAAGGCATCAGAGGGGTCACAGGTAACTCGAATCCTATGAAAAGAGGTAGGAGTCTTCCCTATACCCAGATCAAATCAGAAAGGGAGAGTCTGGAGAAGAGAAACCAGAAGAACTCTGGAGAGGGCAGAGGAGGGAAAAAAACAGGGAGGAGGGGGAGGGAAGGAGAGGAAGAAAGAGGAGGAGAGAGGAGAATCCAGGAGGGGAGGGAGAGGAGAGAGGAGAGGAAGGGGGGGGGGGAGAGGGGACCAGAGAGGAAGGGAGATGAGGAGAGGGGAGGGGAGAAACCAGGGACCGTGAGAGGAGAGGGGAAGGGAGAAGAAAGGAAGGGGGAGGAGGATACAGAAGAAAAGGAGAGGGGAGCAGAGAAACCAGGCACCAGGGTTTGAGGGAGGAGAGAAGCAAAAGGAACATCAGTAACTGTCTGTTCCTCCAATAATCAGCTTTAAGATGTCACTCCTAAGCTTCTTGAAGGAACTAGATCAAGGCCACCTTAGCTTTAGCCTTACAAAAGGGCAAAGGTCTCTACACATTGATATTATGAAAGAGCCCTAGACTGAAGGCCAGAAGGCCTAGGGTCTGCTCCTGGCTCTGCTCCCAATTGGCCTGTGAGCTTCTTGGAGGCAGGGACCACGTTCTTGCCTTTCTCTACATCCCCAGAGTGTAGCACAGTGCCTAGCCCATAGTAAATACTTAATAAATGCTTGTTAGCTGCCTTTTGACTAGCTGAGTTAGTTATGTGACTTTGGACAAGTCCCTTTCCTCTCTCTGGGCCTCAGTTTCTTCATCTGTAAAATGAGGGGATCATCTAAAGCTTCTTCCAGCTGATATTTCGTGCCCTCTGTCTCTGAAATTCTGGGTTTTCAGGTCCCTCCCGCTGAATTCTGTGTTCTATGATCCCTGTGCTCTCAGGCGGTAAGTGTATATACCAGATTTGAGATATCAAAGAGGGCTGAGCAAGGGATCAAACCCAGGAGCCTTCCCAGGGATAGTGTGGGATTTCATGGAATCAAGAAGGGGAGGGGGGGCACGGAGGGGTGGCACTCAGGAACTGGAGCCTTATTCTATTCGCCCTGGAATCTAAGAGACCCTCGCTTGACGTCTGTGGTCTCCAAGCCCAGGTGGAGGTGGGAGCTGCGGCACTGGTGAAAGCAGTAGCAGGTGGGGGGTCCTCAGGGGCTGCTCGTGCAGCCCCTGGGGAGCCGTCCATCCAACAGGCTGCTCTGGGCCGTTAGCGGCAGCTGGTGCCACCTAGCGGCCCGATGCTTCGCCTGCACCTGCCTTCGCTCTGGGAGCAAGTTCAACTGGCTGAGGGGTGGCGGGGATTTTTTTTTTTTTTTTTTTTTTTGCTAAGTTTAATTGGAAACATATTAGGGCTGAAAATACCCAACAATTAAAATGGCAAAATATTTAAAATAGTTGCCTCCATAAAGGCGCCATATTTAACTGACTCTCCCTGCCTGCCTTTTCGGCCCCTTGCCTCTATCCTCCACAAGGGTCAGAGAAGGGCTAGCCTTCGAGGGAGGCCAGGGAGTCTCGTCTGCCCCAGTTAGATCCTCCAAAGGAACTGAGTTTCATGTCAGGTCTTTCCTAGTTCACTGGTGACCCAGTCGTTGGGTTCAGGAACAGCACAGCCTCCTTGTGCCCAAAGGCGTCCAAGGTCGGAGCAAAGATCATGGGCTATCGTAGGAGGGCATCGGAGTGGGCAGGGGCTCCGGATTGTCTAGAACGCAGAATAGGAGGAACATCAAGCCTGGAAGGAACCTTAGAACACGCAAAGACACGAACCACAGATGAAAACTAAATATCAGAGCCAGAACGGACCTTGTGAGCCACTGATTCCAACTGAGGCTCAGTGATTAACTCACACGGTTAGTAAGGAGGATTTGAATCCAGACCTTGCTTCTCCGTCTCAATGCAAGTGAACGTATCAGGTTGGGATTGAAAGGAGGGTTTCATTAGAAGTCGGGGGTGGGGGGGCGGTTTGCACTGGATGGGCGGGGGGTTTGCACAGCACGGGCAGGGGGATTGCAAGGCAACTGGGAGAGAGGTGCCAGGGACTCCTTCCCACACACACACACACACCCAGAAAAAAAAATAAAAAGCAACCACTGCCACGTGACAGGCATTAAGTCCCAATTCCTGGGGATCCCCCGCAGTCTCTGGGAATCTCCTGCCCCGACGGCTTCTTCCCTAGTTGGCTGCGGTGCCTCGCCACTAGGTTCAGGTGGCTGGCAGCTGGCCAATCGGGAGCCCCAAACCGTGCCCGCCGACTCCCCACCCCCACCCCCGCCCCCAGCCCCAGTTGCTCCAGTTGTCAGAAGCACTTGGCGCCCACCCACGCTGGGGCCCCGCAGGAGAGAAGCCCGAGGGGGCCAGCGGGGCCAGGCTGAGCCGGCCGGGAGGACAGGTGCTGGCGCTCACCTTACCTAGAACGCAGAGCCAGGCGAGCAGGAGCAGCGCGGCCGGGACGGCCCCGCAACACAGCCGCAGCATCTTCGGGCGCGACGTGCAAGCTTCACTCACTCCGTCCGCCCGCTGCGCGACGTGGGGTGGACTGGGCTGGAGGGAAGGGAGGGGACAGACGGCAGGGGAGGAGGGGTGGGGAGGGCCGGGGGCTGGCCCGGAGGGCAGTGGGCTGGGCTAGACTGGCCTGCGTCTCTGGGGTCCGCGGCTGTGAGGGCAGCGGCCCGGCGGGCCCCTGGACCAGCTGCGGCCACGAGTTGGCGACCCCTTCGTTCCCGAGGTCACTGGCGCCTCGCCGGGACCCTCCTCCCTGGGTCGTCGTGGCCGTCCTTCCCCGCCCGGCGGGCGCTCCGATTGGCCGCGGCGGCTCCGAGTGTGCCGCAGGCTCCCGGCGCCGGGCGAGCTCCGGCTCGGGCTCGGGCTAAGCGGAGCCCGGAGAGGCTAGGGGAGCCCGTGCCCCCTCGCCGGCGGGCGCAGGGCGCGGGGCGCGAGGCCCCGGGCGCAGGTGCTGGGGCTGCCGAGCGCTGGGACTGCTGGAGGGTCCGAGAGCAGGCGGCCAGCGAGGACAGGGACAGAGAAGGCTGCAGAGAGGCGGCCGGGGAGGCAGGGAGGCAGCGGCGAGAAGGCCCGGAACGCTGCCGGTCTGGAGGCTGCTCCGAGCAGAGTGGCGGCGGCGGGTGCGGGGGGGGGGGGGCGGGGGGGGTGAGAGAGAGAGACCGCGCGGCCCGGGTGGGGGTGGCTCTGGCACTTCCCTTTCCTGCCCCCTCCCCTCCCCTCCCCTCCCTGTCCCTCCTCCTCCCCTCCTCGCATGCTGATTTCCCCTCCGCTGGGCTCCAGAGCAGAATCCCCCCCCCCCCCCCCCTGGCAGCAGGGGTGTGATGGGCGGGGGGGGGGGGGGTGGTCTTTGGAGAATCGGAGGAAGTGCAGTCGTCAGCGGCAGCCGTGCGGTCCGGGGGGAAAAGACAGCTCCAGCTCGGGCGAGCCCTCGGCAGCCCCGACGGAGCGTGCGGGGAAAGCCTTCGAGATGTTAAGACACTGCTAGTCTCCGATTTTGTCCTACAATGTGATCTCTGGCCAGGCTTGTGTTCGGCCCCTAAAGAGCCCCAAAAGGGACCACAGAGCCAGAGACACAAGAGAAAGTGTGTGTGTGTGTGTGTGTGTGTGTGTGTGTGTGTGTGTGTGTGTTTTGGAGGGTGCTGTTGGGGAACAAGGGGAAGACAGATCCAGCCTCTAGTTGGAGATCACAAGGTTTTTCTTCTGGAAAGGGTCCTCAGAGGCCATGTAGATAGATAACTCTTCCCCCCACTCCCATTTTACCTGGGGCGGGGGGAACCTGAGGCCCAGAGAGAGAAGTGACTTGCCAAGGTCACATAGTGAGACTCTCCTAGTCACTGAGTCCCAATCACCAAGTCCTACCCTATGTTGTTGTTCAGTCATGCCCTTCTCTTCGAGATCCCGTGGACCAATCTTCCACTATCCCTAGAAGTGTGTCCAAGTTCATTTGCATTGTTTCCATGACACTCTCTATCCATACTCACACTCTGTCCCCTTTTCCTTTTGCCTTCAATCCTTCCTAACATTAGGTTCTTTTTCCAACCCTTTACTTTGGACATATTTTAGAAGAATAAGCTTTGGATCCAGAGGAAGAGAAGTGACTTGCCCAAGGTCTCACAGCTAGTAAGTGGCATAGAGGGTGTGATGTTCAAACTCAAGGTGAGCCACCTGGTAATTCAAGGATCTCCATTACACCAGGACCTCTAGCCCTGTTTGAATGCCTTTGGTATCAAAGAGTGTCAGAGCTGGAAAGGCCCTTAGAGGGCGATCTAGACCTACTGACTCGTTTTACCAAGGGGGGAACTGAGGCCCAGTAAAGTGCCCAAGGTCACAAGGGCAGTAAATGGCACACTCAGAATTTGAACCTAGGACCTCTGACTCCAAATCCAGCTATGCTTTTTGCTCCCTACACCTTCCTCCTCCAGCCTGGGGCAGCTAGGGGCCCTAACAAAGCACGCTGGCTTATCTCATCCCTCCCATGGGTGCAAAGGAGAGGGCTCCCCCTCTTGGCTCCTCAGAAAGAAGGACAGCAAAACTGCTGCCCATGCTGCCCTATCTTGTCCTGGTCCTTGCCTGTCCCCAGGCTTCTCACTCCCCAGCTGACCAATGCTCCTAAACAGCCAAATCTTTCCCCCTAAACTTGGTGGCTTCTTTAGCTGTCCTGGGTCACCGGCTCAGAGATTGGGGAGCTGGCCACCCCAACCACTCTTTCACTAAGGATTCAAGCCAGAAACCAGAAGCTGCTGGTGAAAGAAGGGCCCAGCCCAAGCAAAGGAGAGCACAGGAGCCAAAATAAAAGGGATGAAAGGCGGGCTTGGCCAAGACCGGGTGAGCGAGGCTCTCTGTACATGGTAGGGTTTTTTAAAAACAAGGCAAAAACCCAAACCCAACAAGCATGGAATCAGAGAGAGAGGGAACCTCAGAGTTAGTCAGTGTCAGCTCCTTGGAGGGGGCTCAGGGGATTAGCTCTGGCTTGATAGTCCTGTTGTGGTGGAAGGTGGGGAGGGGGCTGGGCAAATCCCTCCCTCTCCCTAGGCCTCAATTTTCCTATCTGTAAAATGAGAGGGTTGGATTTGATGGACTCTGTGGTCCCTTCCAGCTGTGAAATTCTCTGTTCCAAGGTTTCCTCCAGCTCTGGCACTCTCTCTTCTAATTTCCCTTCCAGCTTTGGCTGACTTAAGGGTCAGTCCAGTTCTGTCATTCTGTGTTCTAAGGCCCCTCCCAGCTCTGACCTTCTCAGTTCTAGGGTCCCTCCCAGCTCTGACATTCCCTGTTCTAAGCCCCCTCCCAGCTCTGATTTTCTGTGTTCTCATGGCCCTATCCAGCTCAGACATTCCATGTTCTAAGGCCTCTCCCAGCTTTGACATTCTGTGTTCTAAGGCCCTTCCCAGCTCTTACATTTCTGTTCTAAGGCCCCTGCCAGTCCTGACATTCCCTGTTCTAAGGCTCCTTCTAGCCCTAACATTCAAGAGCACTGGATTTTGAGCAAGAAGACCCAAGCTGGAGCCTGATCCTCAGTACCTATGTGTCCTAAGACCATTTTCTTCTCCTGTAAAATAAAGACGTTATTATTGTTGTCATTTCCAACTCCTTGTGATCTTGTAGACCGTAGCACACCAATGCTGTCCAGGGGGTTTTCTTGGCAAAAATACTAGAGTGCTTTGCCATTTCCTGCTCCAATAAGTATCTGGGGCTGGACTTGAACTCTGGTCTTCTTGACTCCAGGCCCAGTGCTCTATCCACTGAGCCACCTAGTGGCCTCCTAGGGAGTTAGACTAGGTGAATTCTAAGGTCCACTCCAACTCCCTGTGTTCCAAGTTGAAAAACCTAGGTTCCATGGTCCTCACTCTCATCTAGTTTGCAGCAGGCTTATACAACAAACAGCCCCCCTTTATGAGCTCAAGGGATGCATCCTGGCTTCCTCTCTGGGGGGTCTGGCAAAGAAGCCAAAAGGGACAGTGGACACTCAAGAGTCTTCTTTCTGCACCATACTTTGTTGTTTGGTCATGTCTGACTCTTTGTAACCCCATCGGGAATTTTCTTGGCAAAGATACTGGAGTGGTTTGCCATTTCCTTCTCCCAGTTAATTTTACAGATGAGGAAACTGAGGCAAATAGGGTTAAGTGACTTGCCCAGGGTCACACAGCTAGTAAGTGTTTGAGGTTAGATTTGAACCCAGGTCCTCCTGATTCCAGGCCCAGTGCTTTATCCACTGCAGTGCCACCCTTAACTAGCCATGTGTCATTTTACATCTATCTCTGAGCCTCAGATTTTCTCTCCTATAAAATGGGCCTGATTACTGCAAGGATCAGCCTACCTGGAAACAGAGATAAGTATTAAGTAAAAGTTCTAAAGCTTCATTGTCTGCATTTTGAGTGATCTGATCTATCTCAGGAAAGCAATTTCAAAATTCTTCAACAGTGAGTCACTCGAATTAGTCTTCCCATCACAGTGGGCCCAGGAAAAAGAAGTGAGAAATGCACCTCCTTCCCTTCTTTGCAGAGGTGGGGGGCTATGGGTGTGCAATATGGCATATCCCATCAGACAAAGTGGACGTGCTTTACCAACCTGCTTCTTTTTCCTTCTTTTTATTCTTCCTTCCAATGGAAGAACTGGAAAAGGGAGGGAGGAGGGATAGATTCAGCAATGAAGGGGATGGGAAAACACAAGTTAACAATACACATCACTTTAAAGGCTAGGTATCCTAAGGGAGCTCCTGCACCAGGACAGGCTGATCCTAGGAAGGGGACCTGCTTCCCTCCAGGATTGGGTGTCCTTTTTCAATGGAAAAGACTAGAGAAAAAGGGCCCTGTTATTCAAATAAGAGACAACCCAGACGGCAGAGAAACAGTCAGGCAGTTAACACTGCACAGAGCCCTGAATGAGGGGCCACAAGAGACATACCAGAAACAGGCATCGTGGAGCCAAATCATCTCAATTTTAGACTGAATTTTTTCTGTTTTCATCCAGTTGTTGAGGGAGAAGGGCAGAGGTAGGTACACACCCTGAGCCCTTATCCCCCAGGCTTAAGGCCCTGTAAAAAACAAAGTAGGATGAAGGAGGAAGCAATTGACTGGGTTTTTCCTTAGGCCTCTGGGCCTTGCCTAGTTGTCCTGTTCATGCAGCATTCCTTTTTTGCCTGAAGTGATTGAGCTACCATAATGCTAATAATAAGAGTTATGGAGGCCTAGATCTGGAGCAGGAAGGGCCCTCAGAGGCTATTGAGTTGACCCCCCTCATTTTACAGAGGGGGAAACTGAGGCCCAGGCAGGGAAAGGGACTTGTCCAAGGTAACACAGTGTCAGAGGCAGGACATCTGCCTCCTGATGACCTCTTTGTATGTCTCTTTGTGAACCCTAAAGCCCAATGGACGTGTCATCTAGAGGATTATCATACTTTTGCTAAAAGCAAAGAAACCAGACTCTTTACTCAGCTGATGACTTAGGGAAAGGTGAAAACATGAGGTCTTCCAAGGCACTTTAGTTGATTTAATCCAGGGCTGCTTAACCTTTTTTTTTTCTTTAAACAATAGTTTGAGAACCATATTTCAATAGAATAGGTTTCCTATGTCATCCTAAATATATTTTACTTTAACCCACATGTAAATATATAATATATATAAATATATAAGATATATAATAAAATAAAAATATGTAATAAAATAAATATATTTATAGTAGCTCTTTTCGTGGAGGCAAATTGAGAGGATGCCCATCGATTGGGGAACAGCTGAATAAGTTGTAGTATGTGAATGCAACAGAATACTATTGTTCCATAAGAAATGGTGAGCAGGCAGATTTCAGAAAAACTTGGAAAGACTTGTGTGAACTGATGCTGAGTGAAATGAGCAGAACCAAGGGAACATTGTACACAGTAACAACAGCATGGTGTGATGACCAACTTTGATAGACTTAGCTGTTCTCGGCAATATAAAGATCTTAAGACAACTCCAAAAGTCTCATGATGGAAAATGCTATCCACATCCAGAGAAAGAACTATGGAATCTGAATGCATGTCAAAGCATACTATTTTCTCTCTTTTTTTGTTTTTTCTTTCTTGTGGTTTTTTCCCTTTAGCTCTGATTCTTCTTTCACAATGTGACTATTGAGGAAATATGTTTACTATGATTGTACATGTATAGCCTATATCAGATTGCATGCCATTTTGGAGAGGGGGGAGAGGAAGGAGGGGGAAAAATTTAGAAGTCAAAATCTTATAAAAGCGAATGTTGAAAACTAAAAATAAATAAATTTTTTAAAATAAACTTTTAAAATATGTATTTTTTTTTATTTTATGCATACAAAAACAGGCTTTTGAGAAGAAGCCCATAGGCTTCACCAGATGGATGGCCCAAGGGGTTTATGACATGTACAGCAAGGGATCAGAACCCCTGGAGTAGATGGTCAACATTCATTTGGCTTCCAGCTGGTCTGCTTCATTGTAGGAACTGCTACCTGGTTTACTTCCTTGGGGCCTTCTCTAGGCCTGGCTGCTGTCTGCTGGGAGATGCAAAATCACTTTCTGCTAGATGAGCAGCTGACAATGCCAGGTCTGGTTCCCTGAAGGCTCCCAGCAACTGGAACCTGATCCCTGACATTTCAATCCAGTGGGCATTTAAAAAGCTCATCTGTTTTAGGACTGAGAATTGGTTATCACTCAGTTGTTTCAGTCGTGCCTGACTCTTCATGGCCCTATTTGGGGTTTTCTTGGCAAAGATACTGGAATTTTGCCATTGCTTTCTCCAGCTCATTTTACAGATGAGGAAATGGAGGCAAACAGCGTTCAGGGACTTACTCGGGGTCACACAGCTAATAAGTGTCTGAGGCTGGATTTGAACTCAAGTCCTCCTGACTCCAGAGCCCTTGGTCTTTCCACTGTGATCTTCATAATCTGAGCCCTTCAGAATTCTCTTATACCTTACTGTCGTCCAGATACTCCTGACGTCCCTGGCTTCCTTCAAATTCTAGCTAAAATCCCACCTTTTACAGGAAGTCTTTTCCAATCCTCAATGCTCATGCCTTCTCTCTGAAATTATCTCCTGTGTATCATAGATATATACTGTTTGTACATGGTTTTTTGCACAAGGGTGCCAATCAATTGGGGAATTGTCAAACAAGGGACAATATACGTAAATGATGAATACTGTTGTTGCTATACGAAATGATGAAGGGAGTGATTTCAGAGACACCTGGGAAGACATGTATGAATTGATGTAGAGTTAAGTGAGCAGAACCAGGACAACAAATGTTCATACAGTAACTATATTGTAAAGATAAGCAACTTTGAAAGCCCTAGAAACTCTGACTGATCCAATGACCAAGTACAATTCCAGATGACCCACGGTGAAAAATGCTGCCCACCTCCTGACAGAGAGGTGATGGATTCCAAGTGTGGATCACGACTCTTTTTTTGGACCTAGCCAATATGGGAATTTATTTGGCTTGACTATACATGTTTATAACAGGAGCTTTTTCTTTCTGTTTTCTCGGTGTTGTCTTGCTTTCTCAATTCTGGGGGAAGAGGGTGGGGGAAGAGGAGGAGGTGGAGAGGGAGAGAAGGCTGATCTTCATATGAAAATAAAACAAATAAATAAATAATATAAAAATAAAATAAAACAAAATTCTGGAAAGAAAAAAGGAAAGAAAATAGGGATGTTTTTTAACTTTAGAAAAACACCATAGATGTTTGCATGCTGTCTCCGCCATCATATATAATGTGAGTGCTTTGAGGGCAGGGAATGGCTTTGTTTTTCCTTTCTTTGAATTCCCAGCACTTAGCCCAGTGCCTGGTATATAGTATACACTTAAATGCTTGTTGACTTAAGAAATCTTATTTGTAGTATTTGAAGGATTGTATGTAGAAAACGGTTGAGACTTGAGAACTGAACAAAGAATAGTGAATAGAAGGTATACACTTTTTCTTCCTCAGTCGTGTCTGACTCTTTTTTTGGGGGGGAGGGTGAGGCAATGGGGTTAAATGACTTGCCCAGGGTCACACAGCTAATAAGTGTTATGTGTCTGAGGCCGGATTTGAACTCAGGTTCTCCTGAATCCAGGGCCGGTGCTCTATCCACTGCGCCACCTAGCTGCCCCCGTGTCTGACTCTTCATGACCCTATTTAGGGTTTTCTTGGCAAAGATACTGGAGTGATTTGCTATTTCCTTCTTCAGCTCATTTTACCAATGAGGAAACTGAGGCAAACAGAGTTAAGTGACTTGCCCAAGGTCACACAACTAGCGAGCATCTGAGGCCAGATTTGAACTTGGGAATAACTTTCTGACTTCAGGCCTGGCTCTCTATCCACTGTGCCAACAGAAACAAATTTAGGTTTGTGGTAAGGAAAGTCGATTAGTTATCCAAAAGCCTAATGGAATGCCTTGAGATGTGATGATTTTCCCCTCATTGCATGTCTTCAAACAGGGGGATACAGTAGAGGTAGTTTTTAGGGGGGAATCAGTTGAACTAGAAGGCCGTTAATGTCCTTTCCAACTATGTGACTCTGTGGTCCTATATGTGACAAGCTGGCATACCCAAGGGTCTCCAAGTCTAGATCGAGACCACTCTGGGGAAAACAAACAGAACTCAAGCCCCCAGGGCAGGGATCAATCTCTTATTGTTTTCATTTGGCCGGCAAGTAGGGCAATGCTCTACAAACATTGGCTGTAGACAGAATCAGGTGTGGGTATGGAGGGCTGGTTGAGAGAGAAGTGAAACCACAGAGAGATTTGGCAAACGTGGGATAGAAGACAAGCGCTGGACTTCGTAGCACCTGGCACACAATAATTACTGCATAACTGGCTTTCGAATTTCAACTCGCCATTCCCTAGTTGTGTGACCTTGGACCAGTCACTTAATTTTTCTTGTTCTCTCTTTCCTCCTCTATAAAATGTGAGGGTTGGACTAGATTATCTCTGAAATCCCTTACCATTCTGGTGTTCTATGTTCTAGGTCTAAGGTCCCTTCCATTTCTAATATTCTATGTTCTCTAATCCCTTTCATCTCTAATGATCTTCGGTCTCAGAGAAACCAAGAAGAAATCCAGGTAGCTTGCTTGGTAGTCTGAAACTGGCAAGTGAGGCTGAAGTGGTGTGCTCTAAACACACGGGGATCTCACTACCGAGTTGTGTTTTTTTTCCAGTGCCCGAAGTTTCACTCTGAGGATGCCACACTGTTGCTACCTTTGAGAGCTTGGTGGGAATATGTCTGGGGCATGCTAGTGACCCTTCTGGGACTGGATAACTGTAAACACAACACTTGGGGCACTTCCAAACAAAAGAGGCCTCACATTTACCACTCACTATTTTCTTCTGCTGCCATCATCCAAGGTTGGTGTCCCTCTAGGTTTTGGTTTTTCCATTTATAAAATGACAAGACTGGATTAGATGTCGTTCAAGGTCCCTTTAAGCTCTAAATGTTCTGTACTTTAGCAGAAAGAGCACCAGAATGGAATCTGGGGGATCTGTATTGAAGTATCTCCCTTATTTACTAACTGTGAGACCTTGGTTGCCTCCCAGGAGATTGTAAGTTTCTTGTGGAAAGAGAATATTTACTTTTTTTTCCCCATCATTGTATCTAGTATACTAGATACTAGTATACAGAAAGAGGCCTTGCATTTAGTATGTATTTAACAAATGGTTATTCAAGGAATTCAAGGAAAGTGAATTGGGCAAGTCCCTTTCCGCTTTTTGAGCCTCAGGAGCAAGAGATGTCTCTGGCAAAACTGTCCAATCTTTTTGGCATGGCCATCTTGCTGATGCTGCGTGGCTGCAACTCCTAGGATGGTCGGGGCTCTGAAGAATGGCCATTTTAAGTGATCCAAAGACGTTGTGGGATCCAGAGACTGTTAAACAAATCTGAGGAATGTCCCTAGAAAGGGGATGGCTCCTCCCCAGAGGACTCGTGGGAAGGACATGGACAAGAATTCAATGGAATGATAAGGTGTAGAAGGTTGAAAATCTGGAAGAGTGGACCCTCAGGTCCCACATCAAGGAGATTCAGTGCAAGTTCTGTCTCTCCTACCAACCTTTCTTACTCTCAAGGGCACCAACTTTTCCCCAGTCACCCAAGCTGACAACCTCAATGTCATTGTCAGCACCTTATCTGTAGCCCCCTACCTCCACTATATCTTTCCCATTGACCCTCAACTCTTTCTCTCTACTCACACAACCACTTTAGTTCAGACCCTTATCACCTATATCACTCGGACTTTTGCAGTAGCCTCCTAATTAGTCTCCCTGCCTTCGATTTCTCCCTTTTCTGATCCATTGTCCACACAGCTGGCAGTGATTCTCATAATAGTACATATCTTGACCAAGTCACTTCCTGGCTTAATAAATTCCAATGGTTCCCTACTGCCTCTAGGATCAAGTGGCACAATTCACAGAATGCTGGGCCTGGAGTCAGGAAGACCTGGGTTCAAATCCAGTCTTAGATATTTACTAGCTGTGTGACCCTGGGCAAGTCACTTCACCTCTCTAAACATCAGTTTCCTCATCTGTAAAATGGAGATAATAGCACCTACCTCCCAGGATTGTCATGAGGATAAAATGAGAAAATATTCATAAAATGCTGAATAAACCTTAAAGTGCCATACGAATATTACTGTTATTATTAACGTTGAATAATATTGCTAATAATATCATTGTAACCTGAGTCCCAAAGCCCATTAGTACAGGACTCTTTCCTCATTGGTGGAGAGTAATACTCTACGCCTACATGAGAGGTGGGTCAGAATAGTTGAGAACAAGAGAGAAGAGCGCCAGGCTCTTCGTCTTTTCAGAGTCTGTTGCGGCTGCGTTCAGGCATTTCTGGCTTCCAGTGTTGAGAGAGAAGGCGGACGATGCCAAACCCTACTTCACGTCGCTAAAGGGAGAATAAGACTCTGGAAAGAAACCAACGTGAGAAGAGCTGGTGGTCTCTATCAAATCCCTGTCCACAGATTGCTCCAATAGAGACTTTGGGGAACTTCCCCTTGGGTGAGATCTAGTTCTCTCTTTTGGTTGAGCTGAGTTATCTCGCTCCCAATGGGAGGGCTCTTTCACTCTGTATTATCTGGTATGTATTCTCTTATGTCTACTTTCTCTGATTTCTGTTTCGCTATCAATTTAGATAAATGGATTTGTTTGCTAATTACTTTGTGTGTTCATTGAGAAACTGGTATTTGGTGAGAAGGAAGCCAAGTCTTGGGTATAAAGGTTGGGTCCTCCTTTCCTCATTACGAGGAGTTAATACTAATAATATTTAAGGGAGCAGATAGACATAATCCTAGCCTGGTACTCCCTCTCTCTGAGAAGAGTGGAGGATCCAAACTTCTGGCCCCAACCTTCAGCTTCCCCTCCGGGCAGGAATGCAAGTCCCCATTGGAGAAGAAAGTGGGAAGACGAGACTAGAAATGTCGACTCTACCTCCCAACGACACCTCATGCTATATGGAGGGGAACAGCCTTCGCTACATTATTATTTAAAGCCATTCACAAGCTTGCCCAAATCTACTTTTCTAGGCATATGATATATTTTCTCTTCACCCACTGCATGACATAGTCAATGGTGCCAACTTACTGTTCCTCACCCATGACATTCTATTTCCCATCAGGAGAGCACAGCTATCACCCGTGCCTGGAGCACACTCCTTCCTTACCTTTAGAAACCCTAGTTTTCTTCAAAGTTCAGCTCAAGCTTGAGGACCTTCTTAATCCCTTCAGTTGCTAGTGCCTACCCTCGAGCCCCGCCCCATTCCCTTGTGTAAATATACATGGGTACATGGTATCTCTCCCATAGAATGGAAACTCCTTGAGGGCAGGGACCTTTCTACTTTTGTCTTTGTGACCCTAATGCCTGCCACATTTCTCCCCCCTCCCATAACCAGGACGTAGTTGGTATAAGGGGTTCCTGGAATAGAAGGACCCTCTAGCAATGCCAATTAGCATATGCCCTAAAACTTAGTCTTAGAAAGCTGTCTGGTCAATTCCAAAAGACTCACGATGGAAAATGCTATCCGCAGTCTGAATGCAGATGGAAGCATACTATTTTCACTTGTTTTGTTTTTTGTTTTTTTCTTTCTCTTGGTTTTTCCCTTTTGTTCTGATTCTTCTTTTACAACATGACTAATGTGGAAATATGTTTAATATGGTTGTACATATATAGCCTATATCAGATTGCATGCCATCTTGGGGTGGGGGAAGGGGAGAGAGGGGGAAAAATTTAGAACTCAAAATCTTATAAAAGTGAATGTTGAAAACTAAAAATAAATTTATTAATCTAAAAAAAAAAGAGCTATCTGGGGAATTGAGGGGCTAAATGACTTGTCCAGGGTCACATAGCCAGGAGGTTTCTGAGGCAGGATTTGAACCAGAATCTTACTGACTCCAAGATCAACTCCTTACCTATAGCATAAGGCTGCTTCTATCTTACACATATGATAGATATTTAATAAATGTTTAGTGATTGATTGTGAAAGTGGAATGAGAGAATATGAAACTGTAGAATATTATACAAAGATAAGTGATTATTAGGCAGCTAGGTGGTGATACAGTGGATAGAGTGCCAGGCCTGGAGTCAAGAAGACTCTTCCTGGTGCACCGTGCCCAGCACTCTCATTGCACACTCCTGCCATGGCATACCTCAGCCAGGGCCAGAAGGTGATGGTGCAGCCCGTCAACCTTATCTTCAGGTATCTCCAAAATTGGTCCCGAATTCAAGTGTGGCTCTATGAGCAAGTAAATATGAGACTAGAGGGCTGCATAATTGGTTTTGATGAGTATATGAATCTTGTATTAGATGATGCAGAGGAGATTCACTTTAAAACAAAGTCAAGGAAACAACTTGGCCGGATCATGCTAAAAGGTGACAACATTATTCTACTACAAAGTGTCTCTAACTAGAAGTATACAGTCAGTGAAGTTAGAAGACACTCAGAAGACAATACTTTTTTTTCTTAGTTACATTCTCTGGGCTTCAAGAGCCAGCTACACGGTTTTCCATGTTATTTTGATCTTTCTTTTATGGTATTGTAACAATAAATGGGTTGCTCTGGGGTTTGTTTCTATTTAAAAAAAAGAAGAAGAAGAAGAAAACTCTTCCTGAGGTCAAATCCGGCCACAGATACTAGCTGTGTGGCAGGTAGTCACTGGCAAGTCACTGTACCCTGTTTGACTCAGTTTCCTCATCAGTAAAATGAGCTGGAGAAGGAAATGGCAAACCACTCCAGTATTTTTGCCAAGAAAACCCTAAATGGGGTCACAGAGAGTCAAACGTGACTGAACAACATGGGATTATTATCTAAAGATTTAAAGGGAGCCCTCCTTATTGGGTGACAGCTTGAGAACATAGCCTGGTCCCATGTCCTCCTCCACACCCTCCTCTGAAGTGAGTCATTGTCAACTTTACATTCTTTGTCATTTAATGTCATAGATTTAGAGCAGGAAAGGACACAGTATTACAAAGGAAACCGATTATATCTAAATGCAATTACCAGACTCTTTGAATAGAACAGAGCTCTCAGATCCGAGGTTAAGAATATCACACTACTTCAACTTCCTCATTTTTAGAGAGCAAAAAAAAAGTGAGCAAGCCCAGAGAGGGGAAGAAACTTACCCAAGTCACACAGCAAGGAGAAGAGCTGGAATTTGAATCTGGATCCTTTGGTAACTTTGACTCGGAGTCATAGAAATAGCATTGACTCTGGAGTCAGAGGACTTAGGTTCAAATTTATCTAATGTCCATGGTCCTCAGTTTCCTCATATGTAAAATGAAGCATTTGTACTAGATGGCTTCTGAGGTCCTTTCCAGTTGTGCCAGGCATTGTGCTAGGTACTGGGAATTCCAAGACAAAAATGAGAGAGTTCATGTCTTCGAGGAGGTTATATTCATTGGGGAAGACAATGTGCATACCTAAAAGCAAAGCTAAAATCTATACAAAGTGATTTGGAGGTGGAGGCACTTGAGCTGAGTTTTCAAGGAAGCTAGGGATTCTAAGAGATAAAGGCAAGGAGGGAGTGCATTCTAGGCATGAGGCACAACCTGTGCAAAGACATAGAGACTAGAAATTAAAGGTGCATGAGGAACACATCAAGATACGCCATTTCAACTGTACCATCAAGTGAGCGAATAAAAGGAATGTGTAATAAGTCTAGAAAAGCAGATCTCGAGCCAGCTCATGAAGAGCTTTAAATGCCAAATGGAAGAGTGTTGCATTTGTCATAGAGGAAATGGAAAACCTCCAGAGCGTTTTGAGCAGGGGAATGCCATGGGCAGATCTGTGTTCTTAGAAATACCACTTTGGCATCTGGGTGGAAGATGGTTTGGAGAGGAGAGAGACGTGAGGCAAGGAGATGATTTAGGAGGTTATAGCAATTGTCCAGGAGTGGAGTGATATAAGTAGAGAGAAAAAGGATCCATGGGTGAGATGTTGGGAGGGGTTAGAAATGAAAAGGCATGAAAACAGGCTTGAAATCTACCGAGGCAGGTGGGCTTGTCAAGAATGATGCTGAGGCTAAGAACCTGGGTTACTGTAAGGATAGTGGTGCCTGTGATAGAACTAGAAAAGTTTGGAAGAGGGGCAGGTTTGTGGGGAGGAGAAAAGGGAGTTAACATATTGAGTTTGAAATGCTTATGGGACATGTGGTCCTTTGCTAAGAGAGAGGTGTGGGAGGGCTGAGGAGAAGAGGTTTGGAACTGTCTGATATGAGGTCTTCATGGGAAAGGAAATCTGTTAGGGAGTGAGCCACTGCCTGGAGGTAATAAGGGCTCAGTTGAGATCAGATGATATCAAGTCGGAGTGGATCCCAGCAGAAGTGAATAGGAGCAGAAGAGGAAGATGGTAGGGGCAATCCAGGGTTGGGGTTTGGCAAGGCAAAAGCTGTGGCAAGATGAGGGAGCAAGGGTGTAGAAGACAGAACAAAGTTGCACGGATTAACAAGGTCAAGAATGAGAAGGAAGGGAAAATTAATCCTGGAGAGAGCACTGAGGGTCAGAAAGAGGATGAAGAAGAGATTTAGGCATAGAGAGAGACAGAATGATAGGGTACTGTGGGCTAGATGAATTTCTGAGTTCTGGATGATGGAAATGGAAGATTTATGAATGAAACTGAGATCAAGGGTATGGCCATCCCTGGGTCATCAAGGTGGGCTTAAGGTGAAGATCTGAAGAAGGTGAGGAAGTGGGAGGCCAGGATATTTGCAGGGAAATCAACATCGATATTGATGTTCCCAAGTACCAGGGCAGGAGTTAGACTAGAAAGGAAGATTGTGACACAGCATTGAATTCTTTGAGAAAGGAAGAAGAATGACCCAGGAGCTGGTAGATAACAGCCACCAGGATCTGGACAGAATGAGAGATCCTGCCAACCATTCTGGAGAGCAAGTTGGAACTATGCCCAAAGGACTATCAAACTGTGCATACCCTTTGACTCAGCAATACCACTACCAGGTTTATATACCAAAGAGATCATAAAAATGGGAAAAGGACCCATATGTGCAAAAATATTTATAGCAGCTCTTTTTGCGATGGCAAAGAATTAGAAATTGAGGGGATGTCCATCAAGTGGGCAATGACTGAACAAGTTGTGGTATATGAATGCAATGAAATACTATCATGCTCTAAGAAATGATGAGCAGGCAGATTTCAGAAAAACCTGGAAAGACTTGTACGGACTGAGGCTGAGTGAGTGGAGCAGAACCAGGAGAACATTATACATAGTAACAGCAACATTGTATGACGACCAACTTTGTTAGACTTAGCTCTTGTCAGCAATGCGATGATCTAAGACAATTCTTAAAGACTCATGATGGTAAATACTATCCACAGTCAGAGAAAGAACTATGGAGTCTGAATGCAGATCGAAACATACTATTTTCTCTCTTTTTTTGTTTTTTTCTTTCTTGTGGTTTTTCCCTTCTGTTCTGATTCTTCTTTCACAACATGACTAATGTGGAAATATGTTTAATATGATTGCACATGTATAGACTATATCAGATTGCATGCCATCTTGGGGAGGGGGAAGGGAGAAAAATTTGGAACTCAAATTTTAACAAAAATGAATGTTGAAAACTGTCTTTACATGTAATAGGAAAAAATAAAATACTATGAAGTGAGAAAAAAAAAGAATGAGAGATCTGGACAGAGTGACCCTCAGTGGAGAAGAAGTTGCTGAGTGATGGCAGCAGAAGCAGGCCCTGGAAGTGACAATGAGAATATGCTGCCTCTTCCTCCTGGCCCAGTGGGCATATGAGAAGGTACAGCAAGGATGGGAAACGATGGTCAGGGATGCAGCAGGTTGCTCCAGAGAGAGCCAGGTCTCAATGAGTGCCAGAAGAGGGAAAGAGATAGAAGATGAAGGGATATTTGTTAATAATAGAATAGGGTTGGGGGTGGGTTGGTGGAGTAAAGTGAACATTTTTTTTTGAGCTCTCCCAACACATACCTCTAAACAACTTTAAAAAGCACATCAAATCAGATTCTGAACTGGGAAAAACAAACAAAAAGTCACTTTGGCATCTGGGTGGAAGATGGTTCGGAGAGAAAAGAGAGAGACACGAGGCAGGGAGATGATTTAGGAAGCTACAACAATAGTCTGGATGAGAAGTGATATGAGTGGAGAGAAGGGGGATGCATGGAAAAGATGTTGGGAGGGGATAGAAATGAAAAGGCTTGAAAACTACCTAGCTGTGTAAGCAGTAGGACACAAAAGTCAGAAGATCAGCTAGACACCACCCCCCTCCCCCAGGGGTGAGCAGAGCCCAACTCTAATGTAAAATCCAAAGTCAAGAAATAGACTGGAGAAATTAGCAAACAACAACAAAAAATAACCTGATCATAAAAATCTACTATGGGGGCTGA
Source organism: Vombatus ursinus (assembly GCF_900497805.2). Taxonomy (NCBI): domain Eukaryota; kingdom Metazoa; phylum Chordata; class Mammalia; order Diprotodontia; family Vombatidae; genus Vombatus; species Vombatus ursinus. The sequence continues at coordinate 1,373,405 of NW_020944201.1, read as the reverse complement.
GAAGCTGAAGACACAAACTCAGAAGAAGACCATGGCTTGAAAACATCTGCAAGCAAAGTCTCAAAGAAAAATGCAGATTGGATAAAAGTCCAAATGAATTCCTAGAAGAATTAAAGAAAGAGATGAAAAAAGAGCAAAAAATGATTTGAAAAATCAAATAAAAGAGGTAGAAGAAAAATGGGCAAAAGAAATGAGAGCAATGCAAGAAAATTATGAAAAGAGAATTAATAGCTTGGTGAAAGAGGCACAAAAAATACTGAAATCATACAAGAATGTTTCAAAGGGCACAATGGAAAGAGCTAGCGGAGTTTGCTTGAGACTTGGGCTGGGGTGGGGGGGGTAGGGGGATAAGGCTGAGGTGGATGAGAATGGAGGCAGGGGAGGGGACATGGTTTTCACTTGGGCAGCTGAAAATTCAGCATCCTTGGATTGGAAGAGGAAGAGGTGAGAGTTTAACTATAGTACTGGGATGTAGCACCCTTGGATCAAGGTGCTACTCTCAACAATCCTGTTAATGGCAGGAGATGGCATCTGTTCTCTTTCAAGTACTAAGGAAAACAGGAGATTGGGCTGAGGATAGTGGTCCTTCTTACAGATGAGGTCCTGGAATCAAGAGGTCTGGAATCTGAGAGTTTGAACTTCACTTGGGGTAGGTAGGAAGAGTCTGGAGCAAATAGAGACATGACATGACCATATCTGTGCATAAGGAAGATCATTCTGAAAAGAGGATGGATCAGAGCGTGCAACTCCCATGAAAAGCCAAAGCTCTGGGCATACAGGTTGGATCAGAATAAGCATTATCTCTGAAATATTTCTGATCCCTTGTGGACTCCCCAGCTCAGATTTCTACTCCTCCTTCTGGCTTTCCACTCATCTCTGCCCTTGAAATTTTGAAGTTCCAGAGAAAGGCATGATCTCCACCTGGCCCAACATTAGGATCTTGCTTCTTTGCATCCTGATGTAGGTCATGCTCCTCTTTCCCCAGGAGGGAGGGAGTCCTCCCTCCCCCACCCATCTCCCACCTCCACACACGCCCCAACCAGCCCCACTGATTGCTCTAATCACCAGCACAATGTTAGCCCCCTGCAGGGGATATGGCAATCTAGTCCAACTAGTACTGGAACAGGAATTCTCCCCACAACACCCCCAATGATCACCTGGAGAAGACAGGAAGTTGATAATCCTGAGGCACAGTTGCCTTTCCAGTTCTTTCCACACCCTTAACAATGGAGATGTTGCAGAATTCTTCTGACTGTAGCTTGAACTAGTCTTCCCCTAACATGCCCACAACAGGGTCAGTTGAATTGAAAGAACTGGTGTAACCATGCTACCATGTCATTGCCAACTGGGAATGGGAAACCCACTATCTTCCTTAAAAAATACCAATGCTCTGGGGAATCAGATTGGTTCAGACAAATGATCAACTCCTTTGCACCCCCTGGATGTTGGCTTCCTGATCTCATATGGACTCCTCTAGCTCTGTGTCTATGCCCAGGAAGTAGTCTTCTTACCCAGCTCAGCCCTTGCATCTTGGTATTCTTCAGGCACCTGGATTTTTCAGTTTACACTTACTATCCACTAGATTTGGAATTAGAAGACTGAGTTCAAATCCTAAATCTGCTACTTACTATCTGCATGACCTTGGATAGGTCACTTATCCTCCTTGGGCCTCAGTTTCCTCCTCTGTAAAATTTAGGAGTTGAGCTAGATGACCAGCAGCTATGGTCCTCTGAACTTGGGCCCTGCTTTGCCAGGCCTAGGGAGGGATTACACCTCCCCCCATTTAGAGGACTGCCTGCTCACCAGCCATCTCTGTAAGGAATGCAATAATAGAGCCCTATCCCCAACGTCCATCCACGTCAGCTAGTTAAATGATTTTCTACTCCTTAGGGGCCAAGCCACTAGTACTCAGGGAACCCAGTTCACCTACTGGTTATGGTCACCCCTACTGACATCAGAGACACTGCAGAATGGATCTGACCAGTCAAGGGTTTTGGCTGTGCAGAACATCTGTGATCTATCTGCATGAAAACACAGTTAGGGGAGACCCAGAGGTGTCCTTTACTCTGATCACAATGCTGGACTGCTACAGTGGGGTGGGCCTTCCCAGGTAGACTCATTCACTAACACTTCAGCCACCAAATGTGCAGGCATAGCTTGCGTTATTCAGAAGCCACTTCTCCAGCCTTGTCAGCCATTATGGAACCATTTCATTCCACTTCACAAAGGAAAACTGAAAATCAGGTCATCTTTCTGTCCATTAACAACCCTGTCAAAAGACTGCATTGAAACTATTGTCTAGAAAGATTTTTGGTTCTCATAATCCATTCTTGGCCTCTTAGGTCTATGGGGAATAAGGATGTATATAGCACCTACCGTATGCCAGGCACTGTGCTAAGCGCTTTACAAATATTCTCTCATTTGACCTTCACAACAATCTTTCTAAGTAGGCACTGTTATGATCTCCATTTTACAGTTGAAGAAACTGAAGCAAACAGAGGTTAGGTGACTTACCCAGAGTCCCACAGCTAGGAAGTGTCTGAGGAAGGAAAAAAACCAGTGTTTATTAAGCACTTACTATTTAGAAGTATTATGTGCCAGGTACTGTGCTAAGTGCTTTACAAATAGCCCATTTGATTCTTACAACAACTCCGGGGGTAAGTTCTATTATTATCCCCATTTTATAGTTGAGGAAACTGAGGCAAACCCAGAGTCCCACAGCTAGGAAGTGTCTGAATCTGGATTTGAACTCCAGTCTTCCTGACTCCAGGCCCAGTGTCCTAGCCACTGCACCACCAGCAGCCACCTCAGCTTTGGGGCCCATAGTTGACTGCTTTAAGAAATACTTGCTCCAATTTATTTCAAGGATCTATGATTTCATTATAAGTACCCCTCCAACTGTGCAAATTTCAACCCTTCTATTGCAGGGGTGTTCTGGAGCCAGCCCACATTGTTGAATTTTCTGTGGGAGCATTTACATCTTGGAAATCAGCAAATCCTACAAATCAGGGCTTGATTTATTGTTTTGTTGATTGTCTAGACTTAAGAAAGGTTGGAGAAAATGTTAATAATGCAGATTAAATTTAAAAGTGTGTCCTGTTGTTCAGAAATCTAGTTATTGACCATTTATCAGCACCCCACTGACTCTGCACCTTAACAAATGGGCTTTGGAAGTTGTTTGTAAATAGCCTCACAATTCAGAGCCCTGAAGCCAGCCTGCAGTCTGAGCCAGGCTGGTCCTCAGAATACAAACACGGTGAATCATGGAGCCTTTCCAGTCAGTTAGAACTATGCTTGTGCTCCACAGGTGTAGGCTTTGGGCCAGTGAATTCAACTTACTTGGCATTTCTCTTTTATGTTTAACATATTCTAGTTTTCATTCTCGTTGTGTCCACGTCTTATGTGATGATAAGATCACAAATTTAGAGCAGGAAGAGACCTTAGAAATCATCAAATCTAACCCCTTCATTTTACAGAGGAAATGGTCACTCAGCCAGTATCCTTTCCTAGGCTTTCAGCTCCACAGGGGCAGGGAGTCTAATCTGAAGTTCCTGAAGAGTTCCTGATCCAGATGGATTTACAAGTGAATTATATCAAATGTATAAAGAGCAATCTATTGATTGACAACACTATAAAAACATTCTCAATAATTCAGAAAGAAGCCATTCTACCAACTCCTTTAATGAAACCAATATGATAGTGATATTCAAACCAGGGAAAGGTAAAGCAGAGAAAAGGAAGGAGAGGCCAAGTTCAGTAATGAATATTAGGACAAAAATTTTAGATAGGATCTTAGCAAAAAGACTTCAGCAACAGATTTTTTTAAAAATTTACTATGGATTTATATCAAGAATGTGAGGGAGGGTAAGCATTATGAAAACAATTAGCACAATTCGTCTTACAAAGAATAAAAACCACAGGATTATATCAATGGGGATGGGGGTTAGGGGGAAAGACTAAGATGCTAGTTGGAACCATTCTGCAATGCTTCTGCTATTCAAGGTGTAGATGTCATTGGTCCTCCTCAAAAATGAAGGATGAACAAGACACAAATGGAGAGTCATCAGACAACTGGAAGAGGTCTTGAAACTCATCTAGTTTGCAAACCCCTAGATTCAAATTCTCACTTTGTTCCTACCTGAATGACCTTGGACAAATCACTTCCTGAGCCTTAGGTTACTAGACTAGCTGACCCCTGAGGTCCCTTCCATCTATTATCTAGTCCTCATTTTCTTCTATCTTTGTTTTTTTTGGGGGGGGGCAGTTGGGGTTAAGTGACTTGCCCAGGGTCACACAGCTAGTAAGTGGCAAGTGTTTGGTCTGAGGCCGGATTTGAACTCAGGTCCTCCTGACTTCAGGGCCGGTGCTCTATCCACTGTACCACCTAGCTGCCCCTATCTTCATTTTTAAAAGTTTTAGTGACACCTGTTGCTCTGAAGCCACAGTTACCTGAACTTAAAATAATTTTTGTTGATCAGTTGTGTCTGACTCCTCATGACCCCATTTGGAGTTTTCTTGCCAAAGGTGCTGGAGTGGTACATCCTTCTCCAACTCATTGTACAGATGAGTAAACAGAGGTAAACAGGATTAAGTGACTTGCCCAGGGTCATATAGCTAGTAAGTATCTGAAGCTGGATTTCAACTCCGGAATGAGTCTTCCTGACTCCAGGCAGCATCACCTAGCTGCCCTGAAAATAATTTAAGCACAACCGATTAACCACACCCTACATCTGCAGTACCACCCTTGTTCCTTAAAGGCAGAAGATGTTTCATTATCAGTTCTCTAGTCCCAGACAGTTGATTGCAATTAATCAGCTAGACAGCTTTTTAGTATGATTGCCATTTACATGATTATAATCATTGGTACATTGTTTCCCTGATTACCCCCCCCCCCCCCCCCCCCCCCCACGCCATCGATTCAAATTGTGTTCCTGTGTTGCTCTGAATTCTTCAGTCATCGTTTTTTTTTTATGGAGCAACATATTATATTAAATTCCAAATTACTGATAAGAGAAATGCAAATTAAAATCATCATAAGATTTTAGAACAGACACCTCAGATTGGCAAGGATGGTAAAAGTCAGTGTTGGTACTTCTGGGGGAGGTGTGGGTGTGGGTGAGGGGAGGACATGACATTCACCTCCCTCGATCTAGGATGACTGGAGAATGTGCAGCAGACCTGATGGTTGACAGACCACCTTCCTTAGGAGAGAACCCAGTGATGGAGTTCGGAGAGATGCCTGAACAGGGGCTAATGGGACAAGGGGGGCGGGCACCACGGTTTGGTGCAGCTATCAGGATGGCACAGTGCTAGGCACTGGGTATCCAAAGAAAGGGAATCCTCCTTTCTCCCCCTCCCCTCCTCAAGCTAGGAGTTGACTTTCTGATGGATGGATGGGCAAGTCCTCAGACCCTTCTGGTCCCCTCCCTGGAGCAACTTGAGTCATGCCTAGTTAATTTACACGGGTATCTGGGGCAAATCTCTGTAACCAGACCTACTTCAGCTATCACCTCCAATCACCTTAGATGTGGGGATTTGGATGTGGTGCTTTTTGCTCCTACAAAGCCAGGAGCTTAGGAAAAGTGCTTTGTAAGGCTAATGGAAGTCCCACCCTAGATAGCTTTCCTCCAATACACTTGAAAAGGCCCAGCTGATAAGGTAAATGGGGCTGTAATCTTGGGAGCAGAATGGGGGCTTTACATCACCCGGAAGAATTACCTTTGTAACTGAAGTCTCCTAAGGCTTTGCCTTCACAAAGCCTTGCTGAGGGATTTGTGTGTCATTTTATTTGAAATGCACTGCTAGCACAGAAGAGCAGGGGGTAAAAATCATTTTAAGGCTGTTTACAGCAGAAGCAGTTAAAGGCCAAGCAAGAGTAAGCCCCTTCCATTGTGGCCTGGCTAGGTTTTGTCAGTCAAAAAACTTGTGGGGGCAGCTAGGTGGCGCAGTGGATAGAGCACTGACCCAGAAGTCAGGAGATCAAATCCTACCTCAGACCAAACACTTGACACTTACTAGCTGTGTGACCCTGGGCAAGTCACTTAACCCCAATTGCCTAAAATAAATAAATAAATAAACACTTGACACTTACTAGTCGTGTGACCCTGGGCCAGTCACTTAACCCCAATTGCCTAAAATAAATAAATAAATAAATAAATAAGCACTTACTAGCTGTGTGACCCTGGGCAAGTCACTTAACCCCAATTGCCCAAAATAAATAAATAAATGAATGAATGAATGAATGAATGAATGAATAGATGGATAAATAAATAAATAAATAAATAAACTTGTGCAGTGGATAGAGTGTCAGGCCTGGAGTCAGGAGGACCTGAGTTCAAATCTAGCCTCAGACACTTACTAGCTGTGTGACCCTGGACAAGTCACTTAACCCTATTTGCCTCAGTTTCCTCATCTGTAAAATTAACTGAGAGAAGGAAATGGCAAACCACTCCAGTATCTCTGCCAAGAAAACTCCAAATGGGGTCATAAAGAGTCAGACACAACTGCAAAGGACTGAACAATAAACATTTATTAAGCACCTACTATGTGCTAGGCACTGTGCTAAGCTCTGGGGATACAAAAAAGAGACAAAAGACAATCCTGCCATCAAGGAGGTCACATTTGAATGGGGGGGGGAGGGGGGAACAACATGCAAATGAGTGTGTCCTGTACTAACAAGCTTGATACAGGATAAAAAGGAAATAAAGACCAGAGGGTAGGCACTGGAATTGAAAGGGATTGGGAACGGCTTCCTGTAGTAGGTGGGACTTTAGTTGGGACTTAAAGGAAGCCAGGGAGGATAGGAGGCAGAGAGGAGGAGAGAGAACATTTCAGCCAGAGATAATGCCCAGAGATGGAGTGTCTGGTTCAGGGAACCTGCGGCCTTGAGGCCACATGTGGCCTTCTAGGTCCTCGGGTGTGGCCTTTTGAGTGAGTCCAAGTTTTCCAGAACAAATTCTTTTTTTTTGGTTAGGCAATGGGTTTAAGTGACTTGCCCAGGGTCACACAGCTAGTAAGTGTTATATGTCTGAGGCCGGATTTGAACTCAGGTCCTCCTGAATCCAGGGCCGGCGCTCTATCCACTGCGCCACCTAGCTGCCCCCAGAACAAATCCTTCTATGAAGGGGATTTGTTTTGTGAAGTTTAGATTTGGTCAAAGGGCCGCACTTGAGGATCTGGAGGGCCACATGCGGCCTCCAGGCTGCAGGTTCCCCACCCTTGGGACTCTGGTTCACGGAACAGCCAGGAAGCCAGTGTCACTGGATTGAAGTGTCTGTGTTGGAAACAAAGGTGTAAAAAGACTAGAAAGGAAGGAGGGGGCTGGACTTCAAAGGACTTTGAATGCCAAACACAGGATTTTGTATTTGATCCTATATTTTGTCATCTGATGCCAGTAGTTAAATTGTCTGAGACCATCTACCCACTGGGCAAGGAAGTTACACCCTCTGCAAATTTTTGTAGCTGGAGCATAGCCCCTCCTCGCTGCATCCTTGTTCAAGCCCTGGTTTGGGACGATGGCCTTTGTTCAATGCCCATGCCCAGTGCTGGCCTTCCATTTTCCCTCCTTCATCCTGAGGGTAGCTATCAATCTTCAGGGTAGCATTTGACCTTTGGGATTTTTTTTTTTAATCTGGTGGTAAGAAATGACAAGATGAACTTCCACCAACCCTTTACATGCTGGGGAGGGGGCAGGCTTCCCCATCCTTCCCTAGAAAGCTGCGGAAGATCAGTCTAGTATGACCCTTAAAGCTACAGAGAAAATGACACAGAAGGTCCTCAGGGACCATCACTCCACTGCTCAGAGGAGATTCTCCGTACCTGACCTTTGCACAACATTTCAGAGTTTCCAAAGGACAGTCGCATCCATCATCTCATTTGATTGCAACCAAACCCCTAGGAGGTAAGGAGGGTAGCTGTTCTTAATGCTACCTTAGACTTCAGTTTCCTCATCTATCAACCAGAGCAGGGGTGGGCAACTTGTGGCCTCGAGGCCGCAGGTTCCCCAGCCCTGAAATAGAGGACAACAATGCTTGCATTGTCTCAACTTGAGTGAAGAAAGTGCTTGGTAAACTTCAAGGGCTCTCGGCTTCTGCATTCATTGATGCCTGCAGAGGTTAATCGACTTGCCTGGAGTCATTATTCTGTCTCATCACCCCAAAGGCATGGCTGAGCTGCACAGTCAGACCTGGTGGGTTCAGGCTGAACCTTGGAACAAAGATCCTGACTGCCCAGTTCCCTCTGGAACAGCTAAACAGCCCTGGAGATGCAGAAACTCTCTGTGCTGTGGGCCTCCTTATCCAACGGCTAAGTGCTTACCCACATCTGAGTATCCTCATACACAAATTAAAGACACACAGTCACGGAATTTGAGAACTGCAAGGGACCTCAGAAGCATTTAATCTAGGTGCTGTTCAGTCATGTCTTACTCTATGTGACCCCACAGACATTTGTCCATAGGGATTTCTTGGTAAAGATATTGGAGTGGTTTGCCACTTCCTTCTCCAGCATACTCTCATTTTACAGATGAGGAACTGAGGCAAATAGGGGTTAAGTGACTTGCCTAGGGTCACACAGCTAGTAAGGATCTGAGGTCGGATTTGAACTCAGCTCTTCCTGACTCCTAACTTGGTGCTCTATCCACTGCAGCGCCACCTAGCCGCCCTTACCCATTTAGTCTAACCCAAATACAAGAGGAGTTATCTGCGTAACACAACCAGCAAGTAGATTCAATTTAATCCAATTTAACAAACACTTATTACACATCTACTGTGTGTAGAGCATTGTGCTTGGGACTATGAGGGTTAAAAAGTTTTGATGACAGTCCCTGCCCTCAGAGAGCTTATAATCACTAGGAGAATAAGACACACAACTTATTGTGTCTTAACACAATAATACACAAATAACTATGATAAAAGTAAATATATGATAGATAGATATAATATACAAATAATATAATAAATGCAAATAAAATGTAGCATCATATATGATAAAAGATATAAATATGTTATATATATAAGCATGTAATAAATGCCGATAAAGGTAGGTGGGTGAAAGTATTTACTGAGAAAAATGATCAGGTCAAGTTCCCGGAAAAGCTGAGCTTGAAAGGATAAGAGAGAGGCATTGTGGGATAGTGGATAGAGAGAAAGCTGCCCTCAGAGTTAGGAAGACTTGGGTTCAGGTCTCAATTCTGTCTGACTCTGGGCAAGCCATAACCTCTTGGTGTTCTAGACAATTTTCTAAGACTAGGAGATGCCAACTTACATCAGTGGTAGAGGGCATTTCACATGGAGTGAAAGTGCTCCTTGAAGGTAAAGATTCTTTCATTCTTTATATTCATAACCTTGGTGCCTAGCACATTGTAGGGCAGGGATGGAGAACCTGTGACCTGGAGGCCACATATGGCCTTAGTCTAGGTCCTTTGGTGCAGCCTTTTGACTGAGTCCAAGTTTTACAGAACAAATCCTTTTATGAAGGGGATTCGTTCTGTGAAGTCTGGATTAAGTCAAAGGGCCGCACTTGAGGACCTAGAGGACCACATGTGGCCTCGAGGCCAAAGGTTCCCAACCCCTCATCTAGGCAACTCACTTTCCTCTATGATGCTTGGGATGGTATCTTGCTAGGCCCCTAGCCAGCCTGACCTAGGAGGGACTCATGGGATTTGGAGCTGAAATCAAACAATTACTTAGCAGCCATTTTTTAAAACTCCTCTTGTGCTAGGCACAAACAAAAACAGTTCCTGCCCTCAAGGAGCTTACAAAAAGAGGCCCATCTTATACCAACAATAATGCCTAGCATTTGTATAGCATTTTAAGCCTTGCATTTTGATTCTAAGCAACCCTGTGAGGTGGGTGCTACAATTATTCTCATTGATGAGGAAACTGAGGCAAACTGAGGTTAAATGACATACCCAAGGTCACACAGCCTTAAGGAGGTCAGATTTGAATTCAGGTCTTTCTGACTCCAGATCCAGTACTCTATCCTCTGAACCATGTGGACTTGAAGTCAAGAAAACCTGGGTTCAAATCCTGTCTCAGATACTGTAAAATAAGGAAGTTGGGTTCTGTGGCCCTCAGAGGTACCTACCTTCCAGCATTAGATCTAGGATTTATGTGTATATATGACCTTGGTCTGGTCCCTTCCCCATTCTGGGCTCTAAATCTCTGCTCCTATCATCCACCAATTCCCCAGTAACTTCCCAATAATGAATGGCTCCCATTTCTTTTTTTTTTTTTAATGGCTCCCATTTCTACAGCAAAGGGTTCCCATCCCAGGGGGAGGAGAAACCACTGCTCTTTCCTCAGGCCAGCTCAGAGAGGCATCATATCCTTTATCTTGGACTGGACCTGAGATTTCACTGGGGCAGGGCGCTTGCCATGGAGAATTCTCTCTGCCCTCAAAGATCAGGACCTACTCCTCACTTAGAGTTTTGGATAGGTGCCTGGGCTACTGGGATATTAAATGACTTGTACATAGCTGGTGTGTGTTCTATGTGTACTATGTATACCCTCTTGCCCTAACACGCTGTTTTCTAAGGCCCCTCTGAGCTCTACCATTTTCTGTTCTGAGGCCCCTCGCAATTTTGACATTCCATGTTCTAAGCATTTCCCCAGCTCTGACATCCCCTGTTCTAAGGCCCCTCCCAGCCCTGACCTTCTCTGTTCTAAGACCCCTCCAAGCTCTAGAATTCTTGGTTAAGAGAATGTTAATAGCCTCTTTCAGCTCTGATGTTCTGTGTTCTACGTACAAAAGTCCATTCCAGCTCTGATGCTCTAGTATTAAGCTCCCTTCTATCTGTCGCATTCTGTGTTCTGTCTGCTAAGGTCCCTTCCAGCACCAACACTCCCTCCAGTTTGAAGATGGCTTTTCTGCTTTTGGTAGCCTCTCCCAGCAACCCCCAGCGGAAGCCGAGAATCTGCCTCCCAGGCCTGCACAGCGGAGACAGTGAGCAGATGCACAGAGAATCTGCAGATGGCCGGAGGCCCGGGAACCGAGCTGAGAGTCCTGCTTTCCCACGGACACTCTGGAGAGGACATCTTGGTGGGGGCAGGGGCTGGCACAGTTGGCCAATGGAGAAGATGGGTTGAACTAGGTTTATGATCCACCTTCCTCTCAAGGGCATCATGAGGGCAAACACAGAGAGGATTAAACCTTGGGCAAATAAACAGCTATAAAGTGTTTCCAAATGTGTACACAGCATATGGATGAGCAGGCAGTCCTGAGTGTTTCCCAGGCTGCTCAACCCTGTTCTATTACATTCCTGCTTGTTCCTTGTCTTCCTGCCCCCCAACTCCTGGTTGCTTAACCTCCAGGGGCAACTGGCGCTACCATACCATGTATCTTTTCTTCCCGCCTTACACATCACTCTGGCTGGTGGTGGAGGCTCTGGGTGTTTGCACAAGAACTAATATGGATGGAGGAAGGCCTTGGCACCCTGCCATCTCCCCACCATCCCCCTTCCCCAGCTAGAAGTGGCACATCCCCCCCTGAAATGTAACAGAAAGATGGAAAATTCCACCTAACCTGCACCTCACCCACAGTGAGAACAGGGTTCACCCCAGTCCCAAAGTGCTAAAGGACCAGTGAGTGGAGCCTTCCTGTGGGAAGGGCTTAGTCTGCCAGAGATCTGGCAAGGGGCTCGGATAGGAACCTGAGATAGCTCATTCAAGGGTTGGAGATGGTCAGACACACACTTGCTTTAGCAAACTTGAAAAATAAATAAATACTGTCCGGAGCTCTGGCAGGGCTCCCAGAGTCAAGTGTGGGCAAGTTCTCAGCAGCGCACAATGAATCACAGTTCTGGACAGCAGTGGGTTTTTAAATAAATGTCACCTCTGACCTCGTCTCCCCCAGAGGCCTGGTGAATCCAAAGTTGGAGGCCCTCAAACCAGCCAGAGGTCTATGGCAATGAGGCAAGGTCAAGCCCATTCCTGCTGGCTTCCCAGGAATGAGGACTAGGGCTCAGCACTGCAGGACCCCAAACCAAGGCCCACCACTGACTGGGTGGGCTGATCCTGGTTGGGCAAAAGAGGAGGTGGGAGGGGAGGGGACCAGCTATAATCAGGGACAAGACCTTGACCAGATGGTCAGCACTTTAGGAAAGAATCTGAGAGAGGGAGATGAAGGGACAGATGTAACTAAAGCCCTGGCTGGAATGTTCCTCTCTTTGGCCTGGGGCAAGCCTTCAAGGACATCCTTCAAGGCCTAACTGAAGCTCTATATTCTCTTGGAGGTCCTCCATGACCTCTCCAGGCCAAAGTGACCTTTCCCTCCTCAGGCTTCCCAGAGGATTCTGGGTCTGAGTCATCCAGGTTATATCATGAAATTGTTCTCTACTTGCATAATAGAATCCTAGCTTGGGAGTTAGGAGACCTGGATGAGCGCCTCAGCCCTTCTACCTTCTAGTCTTGGGGAAACAAAGTAGATTTCTCAAAGCTTCAGATTCCTATGTTGTTGGGAAGATGAGGTTGCAAGATCACAGGATTTCAGATCTAGAACCAGAAGGACCATCGAGTCCAGGATCCTTTTTTTTTTTTTTTGAGGCAATTGGGATTAAGTGATTTGCCCAGGGTCATACAGCTAGCAAGTGTCAAGTGTCTGAAGCCAGATTTGAACTCAGGTCCTCCTGATTCCAGGGCTGGTGCTCTATTCACTGTGCCACCTAGCTGCCTCGAGGGCCCTCTTTTAAGAGAGGAGAACACTGAGGCCCAAGGAACTGAAGTGACTTGTCCATGGTCACAGAAGTGATGTCAGAGGAGGGATTTGAACTCAGGTCCTTAAACTCCAGAGCCCATGCTTTTTCCTCTGTATGGTTAAAAGAGAACTTGATTGAGGTATGGGCAGATAGCATGCCTCAGACTGGCTGATCACTCTAGTATAGATGGTGTCACCCTACTGTCCAATTCTTTTTGGGGGGGGGGTTAGGCAATGGGGTTAAGTGACTTGCCCAGGGTCACACAGCTAGTAAGTGTTATGTGTCTGAGGTCAGATTTGAACTCGGGTCCTCCTGAATCGTGGCATGATGCTCTATCCACCGCGCCACCTAGCTGCCCCTCTACTGTCCAATTCTGCCAGCCAGCATAAGGTCTGCTTAAGGGGTGGGGAACCTTCAGCCTTGAGGCCACATGTGGCCTTTTTGGTCCTTTTATTGAAGGGACTTGTTCTGTGAAGTTTGGATTCAGTCAAAAGGCTGCATTTGAGGACTTAGAGGGCCACATGTGGCCTCAAGGCCCCAGGTTCCCCACTCCTGGGAGCCAACCAGTGGCTAGACTTGAGTTCTCATGAAAAAAGAAATCTGGAGGCTTTAGCTGGACAAGGCAATAGTCAAAACAACTGACATGACTTTAGATATGGTGTCCAAAGTAAGGAAGCCCCATGGTCCCCCACCCTGGCCACACATGGTGTGCTGGACTCAGTTCTGGCATTTGTACTTTAGGAAGGTCATAGATGAGCCTCCAAATGTATGTTCAGAGAAGGATGATTGGGGTGGTGAAGGGCTTCAAGATTGGCTGGGTTAAAGGAACTAGGGACATCAAGGCTAGAGATGAGAAGACGTGTGTGTGTGTGTGTGTGTGTGTGTGTATGTGTGTGTTGGGGAGAGGGATGGCACTGTGTTGAGGGAACATGCTAATTGTTTTCAAATATATGGAAGGGCTATTTATTATACAGTCAGGCTAGATTTGTTCTACTCAGCCCCTGAGGGTAGAACCAAGATTGATTAGTGAAAAGAGATGTATCTTTAGATTGATTATAAAGAAAAGTTTTTTAACAATTAGAGCCCATCTAAAGTGGAATGGTCCACCTGGCCTGAGGAGGTAGTTGCCTTACCCAGGAGATCTTCCAGTTCAAATTGGGATTGAAAGAGATGGCCTCTGAGATTCTTTCTGAATCTGAAGCTTCATGATACTGGCCCACGGGCCAGCATTGCCTCTAACACCAACTCCTTCCCTAATGATGCCTGTTCATCAGATACTTAACTAATAAGAAGCTGGGATGAAAAGCTAATATATTGGATCCAGCAAGACCCCAAGAGGTTACAAGTTGGGCCTAAACCACATCATGTCACTGGGATAAATGTAAAGTCTAATATTGAGGTTCAAAAAATAAATTGTCTAAATATAGGATAGGGAAAACCTGGCTTCATTTCATTTCACTTCAGAAAGACCTGGAGATCTTAGTTGAGCTATTAGCATCATGTAGCTTCTAGAGAAGTTAATATAATTGCTGCGCTGCATTAATGGATACCAACTGTCCAGATTGGGGCGGGTGATAGTTCTGGGGAAGGCACACTTAGGGCATTATGTTCATTTTCACATGTCCTCTTTCAGCTTGGACACTGGCAAGCTTGCTGGATATTCTATGTTTCAAGAATCTTGAATTTGGCCAGTTAAATCCCCTAGCACAGAGGTTAACAGAGTTACACACACAAACACACTTGGGACCTGGAGTCCCAAGAGTGAGCATAATCCTTCTACCACACATTCGTGTACAAGCAGGCCAGAACAGAGGACCAGAACTTTGCTGCGTGTACCCCTGCCACATGTTTCATCAATCACACATGCACGCACTAGTACACACGCATACACACACACACACACACACACACAAAACCTTTTGGAAAGGTTGTTGGTTCCTAGAAACATTGATTCAGAGACTTTGGAGATGGAAGGTACTTTAGGGGGCCCTTCTCCCCATTTTACAAGGGGGAAACTGAGAACCAGAGAAGGGGAATGACTACAGTTCACAGGAGAGCCAAGCCTAGGACTTCCAAGCCGCCTCTCAGGCCTCCTGCCTCCAGCTCCAGGAAGCTTGTCATAACACACCTATCTAATACTGAAGCGGGTTTCAGGGACTATTTATTTGTTGACTTGGTGACACAACTTTGTGTCTGTTTATATTTGGGTATGTTTGTATCTGTATGCTGTTTTGTGTGCTTATGTCTGTGAGTGGATTGTTTATGTGTATGTCTGTGCGTGTGTTGTTTTGTGTACTCATGTCTGTGAGTGGATTGTTTATGTCTGTGTGTTATTTTGTGTACTTATGTCTGTATTGTTTATGTGTGTTGTTTTCTGTACTTATATCTGTGAGTGGATTGTTTATGTGTGTCTCTGTATGTGTGTTGTTTTGCGTACTTATGTCTGTGAGTATTCTGTTGTTCTGTGTACTTATGTGTATGAGTGGATTATTTATGTGTGTGTCTGTGTGTTGTTTTGTGTACTTATGTCTGTGAGTGTTTTGTTTATGTGTGCTGTTTTTGTCTCTGTGTTGTTTTGTGTAGATATGTCTGTGAGTATATATTGTTTATGTGTGTGTGTGTGTTGTTTGTGTGTGTTTGTGTTATTTGTGAGTGTGTTTGCAACCTCCTTTGGTTTACAGCCTATATTTCACAAAGTCTCCTTATCCCTGGCCCAGGAGCTCTGCCTGTGCTGCCAGGCAACCCTTAGCAACGCAAACGGTCCCATTAGTTTGGCAGGTCATTCAGCTCCCTTCACTCTATTCTCTGGGCCTAGCAGCCTGGAGGCAGTTCTCTCCATTAGGCACAGGGAATCTGACCTTGACCTTGACCAAGACCAAACTGAAGGAGGCCAGGAGGAGTCACATGGTGAGAAGAGCCCCAACCAAGCTCTGTTTCCCTATCCCCCTTCCAGAGCAACCCTGGGAATCACGCAGAAGATGTTCCTCTCCTGCGAAAGATTACCCTCGTCCCTGGATCATCACTGAGCAGTTTCACTTAGGAGTGAATCCCACTGAATCCCAGGCTCTCTGAGTTGAAAGGGAATTCTGATCCAAGACATACCTAAAAAAGAATCCCTTCTACATGCCTCCCAATGCATCTGCTTCAAGACCCCCAGTGTTTGAGGGTGCATTATCCCCCAGAGCTGCCTGCTCCACTTGTGGATAGATGGCTACAATTGCTACCTCGAGTTTAAATCTGCCTCTCTGCCCCTACTTGCCACGGTTCCCAATCCTGTTCTGTGGGGCCAAGTAGTACTATTCTTATTCCTCCTCCAAGATTGACTGCCTTTCCTGTGTTTGAAGACAGCTGTCACGTTTCCCATTGAGTCCTCCCTTCTCTGGGCTAAACACCCTCTGTTTCTTTATCACATCTTCATATGGCATGACCTCAAAGTCTTTTCCTGCCATGGTCACCCTCCTCTAAATTCACCCCAACTTATCCAAACCCTTCTTAGAATGTTAAATTCAGAAATGAGCACAACGCACCAGGTGTGGGCTGAGTTGGCCAAGGAACAGCTGGTTCTTCTCTAATTCTCCAGGTAACTTCTCTAATTCTCAGTTAGGGAACCAGGAAAGCTTGGTGCTTCTATGCCCCACAATTGAGATTTTTGTTGTTGAGTCATTTTCAGTTGTGTCCAACTCTTGGTGACCCCATTTGGGGTTTTCTCAGCAAAGATACTGGAATGGTTTGCCATGTTCTTCTCCAACTCATTTTACAGATGAGGAAACTGAGGCAGACAGGGTTAAGTGACTTGCCCAGGGGTCACACAGCTAGGAAGTGTCTGAGACCAGATTTGCACTCTGGAAGATGAGTCTTCTTGACTCCAGGCCCAGCACTCTATCCACTGCTCTACCTAACTGCCCCCCAAAAATGTAGGATGCAAATATGTGGTAACTTCAGAGGGTTGCTGTTCTTGTTCAGTCGTTTCAGTCCTGTCCGACTCTGTGACCCGCTTTGAGGTTTTCTTGGCAAAGACACTGGAGTGGTTTGCCCTTTCCTTCTCCAGCTCATTTTACACATGAGGAAACTGAGGCAGACAGGATTAAGTGACTTGCCCAGGGTCACATAGCTAGTAAGTATCTGAGGTCAGATTTGAACTCAGGAAGAGGAGTCTTCCTGACTCTAGGCTCAATGATCAGCTCTATCCACTGCAGCTCCCCCAAAACATATAGATGCATTTCACACAAATTGTTGTCTAGCCATGCCCTGCCCCCCTTCTGCATTTATACACATGATTTTTTGAACCGAAGTATACGACTTTCCTTTTGTCCCTTTTAAAAGTCATCTTATTCAATTTGGCCCAAAGTTCCTCACATCCAATTGATTCCTAACAATTACTATTATTAAAAATGATAATGGCCTTCCTTGGTTGGTGGGAAGTTCTTGTTGGGTGTATTGTATAAGAGATTCTGGATTAGGTCTTGGAGAGATGCCCTTTTGCATCCTCCCAACTTGGAGATCCTATGATCTTTTTGAATCCCAATTTCTCATCAAATGAGTTTACTTTCCCTCTCAGATTAATGTTATCTGCTTTATCTCCAAGTCCTGTCATTTCCTCAGTTAGGGGGTGGGTAGGGGGAGACAGGTCTTAGGCAAATCACAACCCCCTGGCACAAAACCATTTATATAAAGAATCACCCAATTGTCAAGACTCCATTGAGGGGACCACAGTTACCCCTTCCACGTCATGACTTCCCTATCGTAGTTTTGATATATTGTGGGCTGGCATAAGAAATTTAATGGGAATTTTGGGGGAGTTTGCAGAAGCCGCAGATGACAGTCGAAAACCAGCAGACAGCACAGAAAAAGTTTAGAAACTCAGAAATGCACAAACTATATGTATAGTAGTGTATAATATCAACATATTTTATCTTTTAATACCATAATAATTCAGACTTCTCGAGTATGAAGGGAGGGTCAAAAAATTTTACGTGGATTTTCCAGATTGCAGGGGCACTGTGCTCCAAACCTCTGCGATGTGGAAGAGATAACCGCACTGTATACTAAATCTCACACAGCATACATGAGAAGCCTAAATAAGATTTGGTCTCTACCTTCAAAGAGCTAGAGAGAGATTCAAAGAGATGAGGCTTACATTTTTTATTTCAATAATTGAAAAAAAATCCGTGATTTTATCCAGCCTCCTTCTATTAATCTAGATTATGACCTCTTCAGGATTTAGTATCTGGTTTTCTGAATTGCTGGGGGCAAGAAAGTCCTTCCCTGATGGCTAACCTTCTGGTGCTTAACTTCTCTTCACTAGTTATTCTGGTCTTCAGATGAAGGATGCACAGGGGCAGCTGGACCCATACTCAAGGCCTTTCTGGTTCCATGGGTCCTGATGGAGCTGGCACTCCACTAGTATAACCTTCAGGGACCCAGGGCCCTCCTTACTTACCACCTTGAGGAATCCAAAGAAGACGTTCATGGAGAAAGCCTTCTACACGTATAACAATCAGACATTTTGTTTGTGAGGCATCAGAGCATAGCTGGAGGACGATGCCACTGGCGGGTCAAAGACCCACATCGTCGACCTACTACCAGCGTGACCATTTAATTGTGCCTCAGTTTTCTAATTTGTCAAATGATAGTTGCTTTATTTACTTCGTAAATTGTGAGAAAGAGTTTTTAAACTATATAGCACTCTAGAAAATGGAGCTATTAAGAATAAAAAATTTCTATTTTAATATTAATTATTTCTATGGAGATAGATATATTACAAAACGGGGTAGGGAACTTCATGCCTTCTGCCGATGCAGCTCAGCACCTGCTTTGCCACTTTCTGTCTCAGGACGCTGCCCGAATCACCATGAGATTAAGTGACATGCCCAGGGACTCACACCAGCATGTGTCAGAGGAAGAATTTGAATTTCCTGGTTCCAACACTGATTCTCTGTCCACCAGGGTAGGCTGCCTCTCATGATAGATGCTTCTAGAGTCATTCCCAAAGTCTCTGGCAGCAGAGCAGAGACTCCTGCAGGGCCTATCAAGCTGGAAAGGCTTCACATACTAGCAAGCCTGTGTGTATAGCTGGATGGCGGGCCTGTCTCCTGGATGTTGGGATGGCTGGTCTATCTTCTGAAGACTAGCTGAGTTCAACCAGAGAGACCCAGGACAGGAATGTGGGCCGCTCAAGGATTCTTCGGTTTGGGTCACAGAAATTCCTTTCTCTAATTTACTTAACAAACCTTTCATTTGCTTCTGACTTATTCATATCTTGTCCTCCAGGACAGCAGTAGCATGCAATGGGAAAAGAACTGGATCTAGAGTCAGCAGACCTGGGTTTAAATCCTACCTAGGACACTAACTACCTATATGACCTTGAGCAAGTTCCATCCCCTCCCTAGGCCTCAGTTTCCTTCTCTGTAAAATGAGGGGGTGGGCTTGATGGCCTCAGAGGGCCCTTCCAGGTGGAGATCTAGGCTCCCTATCATCCTATGATCCCATGAATTAGATTGTAAATTCCACAGGGACAGGGCCCAAGTCTCAGACATCTTATCCCTGGCAGTGCCAAGCGTCACGTTGGATACATAGCAGGTGCTCAATGAATCCCTTGCAACAAAGAATGTAAAAGAAAGGGGAAACCAGCAGTTCAGCCAAACCAGCCAACATATCAACCCAGTCTGACAGCTTCCTGGGTGTTCCACGCCCATAATCCTCCATCTCAGCAAAGAAAGAAGGGAGGTGCGCTTTCTCAACTCTTCTCTGGGGCTAAGCTTGGGAAAGCTGCATTTCTACATCAATCGTGCTCTGTGTGTACATAGGAGATGACAGCCCTTCAAATACCTGAAGACAGCTGTCACCCCCCGTGTCTCCTCTTTCCTAGGCTAACCAACCCAGTTCCTTTGACCTCTCTTCATGTGTCATGGACACAGGACCCTTTCCAGCTTGTTCATGTCCTTCTTAAACTGGTGTGTAGACTGAATAAGAGCATCCCGGTGGAGTCTGACCATGTCAGAGACCAGAAGAATTGTCCCCTCCTTATTCCTGGAAGCTCTATTCCTTTTAATGCAGCCCAGTATTACAGTATTAGCCTTTTGGGGGCTGCCAATGACAATCCTGACTCATATCAAACTGGCAGTCTGCTAAAATCCCCGAACCTTTTTCAGGTACTCTGCTGTCTGATCCTGTTTCCCATCATGCACCTAATTTTGGCTTCACGTGGCCTCCTTGTCCCCTGTGGCCAGAAAGGGAGGAGAGCTAAGGCTCCAAAGGCTTGGGCTATCATTTCACTAATTGAAGTAGAGTGGGCCTTGGGGAAAGTCACCACCCCTCTCTGGGCCTCTGTGTCTTCATGAATGATGACAACATTGGATCAGACGGTCTCTAAGGTTCTCTCCCACATGAATGTTCATGGAGCAGTTTATATTTTTACCCACCCTAGAGGCTTCCAACTTCATCACTTAACTGAAACTATTCTCTCCAAGCTGACACATGATCTCTTTATTGTTCAGTCCTTTTCTCGGTCCTGTTCTTCAGCAGTTGAGTCTGTTGGCCGCCCTTTCCTTCTACAACCTTCCACGTTGTGGGGGTTAGGGGTGCGGCACCCACCCACCCCCATAATCTGGAAAATCTGCATGAAATTTTTTGGCCCTCCCTTTGTACCACAGAAAAAGTCTGAATTTTTTCTTTTTCTTTTATAGAGTGTTTTACAGTACCTTACTATAAAATTTGGGTTAAGTATCTGCTCATAGGCTTTGTGTCATCTGCTGGCCTTTACATGTCGTCTGCAGCCTCTGCAAAACTCCCCCAAAATTCCCATGTAATTTCTTATGCCAACCTGTGATATATGGAAACTGCAATGGGGAAAGTCATGATGTAGAAAGGATAACCATAGATGCTCTCTCTTCTCCAGGTTTTTTTTTTTGCCATGGCTTTTCCTGCTTTTCCTTCTACCTGTCTCACTGATACTTTTTGGTCTCCTTTGCAAGAGTTCTTCACCCACATCTCACCCCCTAACTGTGGCTGAAGCCCAAGGCCCGCATCCCGAGCCCTCTTCTCTTGCTGCGCTCTATCTTCTCTTGGTGACCTCAATCAGCTCTCTACAGGCTCTTTCCTCTCTATGTGAGTGATCCCCAGATCGAGATCTAGTCCATCACCTGATCTCCAGACCTGCATCATCAACTGCTCATTGGACACTTCCAACTAGATGTCTCATGGGCATCTTAAACTTACCATGTCCAAAACAGAGCTCATTATCTCAGCGAGCTGAACCCACTCCACTTTCCTCCTCTCTTTTTGCCAAGGACATCACCATCCTCCCAGTTATCCAGATTCACAACATCAACTCTTCCCTCTCCCTCACCCAATCAGCTTTGTTGATTTTTCTCCACAACATATCTCACATCCACCCCTTTCTTTCCATTCACACATTCACTATCCTAATACTTTCATCATGTCATCACAGGGAGAAGGCATTTGCTTCCTAGTTGGTCTCCCTGCCTCCAATCTCTCTTGCCCTCTCCATTCCATTCTCTGTATGACTTCTAGAGGGATTTCTCTAAAGTGCATGTCTTACCATGGCATTCTCCTCCTCAAGAAGCTTCACTGGCTCCTTATTGCCTTGAGGGTTAAATAGAAACTCCTCTACCCGGCATTTCAATCCCTTCCTAATCTGGCTCCAACTTCTTTTTCCAGGCTGATTATACATTCTTCCCCATCATGCCCTCTTCATTCTAGCTAAACTGGCCAACTTCTGTTCCTTCTACAAATGTATATAAATGAATACTTCAGCACTGTCTTTTCCCTCAAATAGTAAAATAAGAACCATTTTTCCAGATAAAAGAACAAATAAAGAAATACATGATTTTTCTCATGAAATACCTATGCAAATTTTAAAAATTCATACCATCTAAGTTGCCAAAAAGGTTTGGAAAAGTACATTTTTTTCCCCACATATAACTTTCTCATCTGTAGGTCCAAGATTCTATCTGTCCCCCAATGCTTTTGACCAAGGCTGGAATGCACTCCCTCCTCACCTTGGCCTCTTAGAAGCCTTTGCTTCCCATGGGAAGACTTATATTAACTGATGCAAACCTATGTAAGTAGAAGAAGGAAAACAATATGGGCAAAGACTGCCACAGTGTACATGGATAGATCGAAGGCCACAAAACAATGGAAACTGAACTCGGTGATATGATAACAGCCAAGTTTGGGGCCCCAAAGAAGAGATAAGGAAAGGCAGCTCGTTGCCTGCTTTCTTTTGCAGGGGTGAAGGACTATGGGTAGTGAATCTTCATAGAACGTTAGACTTTTTGATTGATATGTTTGGTTAATTTTGCTGACCTTTCTCTCTCTCTCTTAAATTCTCTATTACAAAAGATGGCTCTCTTCTCTAAGATGGAACTAGGGAGAGGTATATTGGGAAATGTAGTTAATGCAAAAACAAAAGGTATCAATAAAAATCATTTTGAAAATAAAAACTCCCAGGCTTTCTTCAGGACTGTAAAGGCCTTTTCTAATTCCCTCCCCCAGTGGCAGTAATTATCTTAATATATATATAGATAGATAGATAGATAGATAGATATATGTATATATATGTATGCATGTACATGTACATATACATATATATATATGTTCTATTGACTTATCTGTGTACATGTTTCTTCCCTCCTCCCCTCACTAGAATATAAGCTACTCAAGAGCAGGGACTTTTTGTTTTCAGTTTTATGTTCTCAGTGTTCATTCTCCTCCTGGCCCTATCCCTGACTTTCTGGATTTCAAAACCACATCTTTTCTACTGCTGGCTCATCCTGGAACGTCCTTCAACAACTAGAGAAGGGGTGGGAAACCTGTGGCCTTGACCTCAAGGCCACATGTGGCCTTCTAGATCCTTGGGTGTGGTCTTTTGACTGAGTCCAAGTTTGACAGAATAAATGTTCTGGGAAGTTTGGACTCAGCCGAAGGGCTGCACTTGAGGACCTAGAGGGCCACACGTGGCCTCGAGCCCGTAGGTTCCCCACTCCTGAGCTAGAGCTTCTCTGCCCGGGAAAAGCTTACCCCCCATATCCCAGGAATATTCCCCCATGAGGACTCTTCCTTTTTTCCTACTGGTGAGTGCCTCCTGGAGACTGTGTTTTGTGGGAAGGACCCAGGCCAATCTGTCTTTATTCTCTTCCTGTACCTGTTCCTGACTTTCTAGACTTCTAAGATATGCCTTTGTACTGAGTACCACCACCACCGCCCTTTTCAGTTCTTTTTTGTGTGTCGTCTTCACTCCATTAGAATGCATGCTCCTTGAGGGCAGGTCCTGTCTTTCTTTTTGCTTGTATTGAATCCCTAGACTTTAGCACAGTGCCTGGCACATAGTAAGCACTTAATAAATGCTTATTTCCTTCCTTCTAGCTCAAACAGTAATAATGGCTCACATTTATTTAGCATCTTATGAATTGCTTTCAAATAGATTCCCATACTCAATCCCCACAACAATTTTTTTGAGTTAAGCTGGACAGGTATTATTATCCCATAAGGTCTGGGGCAGAGCTAGGACTTAGAGTTCCTGTGTTGTGATGAGAATAGAGATCATTCCAGATGAAGTTCGCCTGAAAGACCTGGGAACATTTTACCTAGAAAAGACTGGGGGTCTGGGTGGGCTGGCATGGACTGCCTTAGAATATTTAAAAGGCTGCCAAATGGAAGAAAGATTTGATATTTCTTTTCCTGCTTGGCCCCACAAAGCAGAACTGGTGTGATAGATGAAAACGAAAGCAGGAAGGATTTCCTAATAATTCGAGGTGTCCACAAGTGGAATGGGTCGCCTCAAGGCGTGATGGGTTCCTCCTCCCTGGAGGCCTTCAAGTGGAGGCTGGACAACAACGTGCTGGTATGTTGTAGAAAGGATTGTTCTTGAAGAATCTGTGATGTCATAACCTGCATATCATCTGATCTAGTCATGCTGTAGGCATGGCATGGAATAAATTGAACTGAAGAAAAGGAAACAGACAGATTTGGAAGTGACCTTATTGCCCCACACGCCATTCATTGTATGTACTCACTGTCCACTTGCATGGAGGTGGTTTCGTGGTTTTTGCTCTGCTGTCTCTATGCCCTTGATGTCGTTGGCATCTATGTGGCTCGCCTTAGGCCATGTCTACACATATGGTGGCAGCATGGCTCTCAAACTGTTCCACATGTTATGTGACAACTGTAACGATGATGAAATGCGGTATGAGGTAGAGGAGAGAGTACTGAATGTCAGGTCTGAAGATCTGGGTTCTAGTCCTGGCTTTGACATACATTTGATGTCTGACCTTAGACAAATCCCATCCTCCCCTGAGCCTCAGTTTCCTCCTTTGTGAAATGAGGGGAGTGGGTTAGATGATCTTGAAGGTCTCTTATAGCTCTAGATCCTGCCAACTCAATCCTATGATGTCATAAACGTCTTCAAACCCCCAAATTGGGCTTCTTTCCTCAAGATAAGAAAAAGGTAACATGAGACAGTACTCTACTGCTTGGAGGCTCCTGGTGACCTAAGGGTAGGGAGTCCCCATCAGCATCTATCTCTTCCAAACTGGAAGAAACTCCTTCAGAATGACTGAGGAATCCATCCAGGGGACAAGTTGTACACAGGGGACAAAGGGGGGACATGAGCTAGTTCAGTGATTTAGGACAACCGTGGGGTGGCCCATTTCTGGAAAGGACTAAACCACGTCCTGCTCCCAAGCCCAGAAAGCTGTGTTTACCTTTGCCAGACAGTTCAAAGCTGGGCTAGCCGGTTGACAAGGCCCACTGGTGCCAGGCAGGGACAGCCTTCAAAACACTGCATCCTCTATCCTAAACAAACAGAGATGCACAGGAAGGCCATTTGATGTTGCTCAGAGAGACTCCTTTGGCCTTCCTCCCCAGCCCCCCAGCCTCACTTTGATCCTCTCAACACAAACCTAGACCGTCAGCAAGCATCTACGGGAAGGGTTCCGAATTGGAAAGGGAGACGTCAGGAGGGGAAGTGCTGTCTCTCGGGAAACTGGCCCCTGAGTTCTGAAGAGCTGCCTTCTCAGAGTTGGAAAATATACAGATCCCATATGGCCTCAGAATAAATAGCCCCTATTTCTACCAGGAAGAGGTTTTGTGGTGTTTTTGCAAATAAATAAACAAGGGCTGCATGGCTGCCTCCACACAGTTGGTTTATCTCGTGCCTCTTCATCTGGACTGGATACAGTTTCCTGTTGGAAAACCCTCCCTTCGATCCTTTTCCTTCCCCAAAGCTCACATGGCAGAAAGAGAGGGAGGGAGAGGGGGCACCTGAACACAGGCAGGCACCAAGCATTTATTAAACGCTTATTATATGCCAGGCACTTTGTTAAGTGCAGAGTATACAAAGAAAAGCAAAAACATGGTCCCTGATCTCGAGGAACTCACCGTCTAATGGGGGAGAAAGCAGGCAAAAACCTAGGTACATATAGAGATATTGAGTGTAAATGGGAGATATCTCAGAGAGAAGGTAAGGGACAGGAGGTTAGGGGGAGGGAAGACCGGGAAAGGCCTCGTGAAGAAGGTGGGATTTGATCTGAGTCTTGAGGGAAGCCAGGAAGTAGAGGCATGGAGGACAGCCTGGACATAGAGTAAAAAAAAAACAAAGAACCTTTAGATGGAATGTCATGGATGAGGAACAGCCAGGAGGCCAGGGTAGATGGATTGTAGATTACACAGAGGAGAGTGAGGTATGAAAAGACTGGAAAGGTAGGAGGAAACTAGGTTATGAAGGGGCTTTGTATTGCATAGGAAGCCATTGGAATTGACTGAGCAGGGCATGCCATAATCAGACTTGTGCTTTACAAAAATAACTTTCGCAACTGGGTAGAGGATCCACTCAAGTAAGGAGAAAGTTGAGGCAAGGAAAATAATTAGAAGGCTAATCCAGTGGTCTGGAAATGAAGCAATGAGGGCTATGTGAGTAGAGAGAAGCAGACATCTATGAGACACAGTGTGAAGGTAGAAACGACTTTTGGGACTGATTTGATATATGGAACGAATGTGAGAGAGGAGTAGACAGTGACATCGCAGTTGAGAGCCTGGGTGACTGGGACGATGATGGAGCCCTTGGAAGTTGGGAAGGAGAAAAGAGAATGAGCTCAGTTTTGGACAAGTTGGTTTTGAGATCCCTATAAGACAGCCAGTTTGAGATGTCTAAAACTCTCATTATATAGAGGAGTGACCTGTGGCCAAGACACAACAAATGACTTGCCCAAGGTCACAGAGAATCCTATTTCTCAAACTGGAAGGGACTTCAGAATCCATACTGTCCAATCTACTCGTTTTACAGAGGAGTAAATTGAGGCCCTCCCTGGAAAGCTGAATGACTTGCTAAGGGTTACATAGCCAGTAACTGTGGGTTCCTCAAACATCAGCCATACTGATTGACTTTGTCCAAGGGAACATTCTCTCCTCCACCCCAGTTGCAATTTTGTTGAGTCTAGGGACTATCCAGGGGTGAGGAACTTACAGCCTCGAGGCCACATGTGGCCCTCCAGGTCCTCGGATGCGGCCTTTTAATTGAGTCCAAGTTTGACAGAACAAATCCTTTTACAAAGGGGATTTGTTCTGTGAAGTTTGGATTCAGTCAAAGGGCCACACTTGAGGACCCAGAGGGCCACATGTGGCCTTGAGCCCACAGGTTCCCCACCCCTGGACTATACAATATACTCAACCAGTGGTCAATCTACTCAAACACATTTAGCTTGAGCCTTGCCTCTCACGCTTATGAGCTGGGTGGCCCCAGGCAAGTCACTTGACCTTTCTGTGCCTCATCTGTAAAATGGAGATAATGTTTTTACTGTTTCCCTTACAGGCTTATTGTGAAGACTGCCTTTGGAAAATCTTAGAGTATTATAGAGATGTAAGTTACTTTATTATCCTGTTCTTCTCAACTTTTCTGATAGAATTCAGGTAGAAATGGACCTGAGATGAGTTAACTATTTTACCATTGTCCTTTTACACTCAATGCTCTGTAGACTATTTCACAGGTGCCTTTTGTAACTGAATAAAAGTGTTGGGATGGAAGCTCACTAAAAGCATCCTCAGGACAATTACAGTAGCAGAAAGGAGGGTGAGGATGACATCTGTGGCATGCCATTCTGCCTGCTTGGTCTCCATTGCTTTTGATCTATTTGGAATGCTTCTCGTATCTCATAGATTACACGTGGCAGCATCTTTGAAAACCATTGCTCTTAAATTTTTGTGGAGCAGTGTTATGTTGGGTGATTGTGTGCAGTGGTTTTGCCTGTGACAATGCCCAATTTCTGGGGCAGGCTATCTGATGAATTCTCAAGGAAAATTTGAGGTCTATACTTATAGTTTGGGCAGCTAGGTGGCGCTGCAGTGGATAGAGAACCAGGCCTGGAGTCAGGAAGAACTGAGTTCAAATCTGGCCTCAGACACTTACTAGCTGTGTGACCCTGGACAAGTCATTTCACCTTGTTTGCCTCGGTTTCCTCATCTGTAAAGTTAGCTGGAGAAGGAAATGGCAAACCACTCCAATACCTTTGCCAAGCAAACCCCAAATGGGGTCGTGAAGAATCAGACACAATTGAAACAATTAAACAACCACCACCACTACAGCAACAACAACAACGACACATCTGCAGATGCTTGTTCTTCACGGACAGTGGTTTTCCAAGTCTTGTCGCCATATTGTGACATTGATAGAATGTTAATATTGAAAAGATGGGACTTGGCTTTTGTTGGAGGTTGGGGATGTGGAAGGAAACTTTGTAATTTCCTGAAAGTGACTGAGTCTCCTCTACCCAACCTATTCAACTCTGGGCCCAAGTTGCTGTCCATCTGTGCTATTTGTCTCAGACATATGTACTGGTAGACAAGACTTCCATAGGATGGCTGTCCACAAGTATGTTGTAATCTGGACATTAGACAGAGGGTGGAGGAGAGGTGTCTGGTAGGGGTAAACAGAAGACCAATAATGACCTTAACCAATGAGTAGCTCTGAAGAACAGGAGTAAAGGGTATCATTGGGGATATGTGTGATAGGAAGAACAGATGGGACGGTCACTTAGTGAAGCTGAGGGATGACAGGCAGACAGCTTGAGTGCTCTACTAGTAGCCTGGAGATGTGTCAGGAGAAAGTGAAAAAAGCCTTTAAGCACTTTGCGTGGACTCTGTGTGGAGATCTTAGGGGATAGACTACATGTCATACAGGATAGGCAGGCAAGGTTGGCTTCTGCTCTGTATCACTGAAAGGAACATCTAGAAGCAGAGCTAAGATGGTAGAGTAGAGGCAGCAATCCAGCCAGACTCTCCCCACATTCCCTTCTAAACAACTTTACAATAATATGTTAAACCGAATTCTGGAGTGGCATAGCCAACAAGAGGTCAGGGTGAGACATTTTTCCAGCCCAAGAAAACTCAGGAGATCAGCAGGAGCAGCGGCCTGTGACATTGGGGTTAGGGGCTGGCCCAGAGAACACATGGCAGCAACACCAGCTGCAGGCCTTGGAAGCAGCTGCGACAGCAAGAGCAAAAGCTTCAGGAGCTCTCAGACCAGAGACAGTAAGGGGGTCAGACAACTGGTCAAAATTACAGGGGATCCTGGTTGATAATGGGCTCTGGATCTGGTGCTATTTGTCAACTTCATCACCCATGTGCATTTCTGGGTCACATTACCAGGGCAGAAAGGAGTACTAGCACTTAAAGCTACAGAGGAACAGGGGCCATGATCACAGTTCCAGGGCCAAGAGGAATGATAGTACTTGTGGCTACAAGGGAGTAGGGGTCCTTCCTGGGAAATACCAGAGCATAGACCAGGATAGCAGTGACCACATTTCTCCCTTAGATCACACCACCTTGGAAGCACTGAAAACTTACAGACTCCTAGAACTCGCTCTGGAAATAGGAGCACAAAAATGTTCGAAGCTTGGGACAGCATCTGTCCTTCCTCCTCACCTCCCCTGCCCCAAGTGAGCAAAGCTCAACTTTAACATAAAGTACAAAGTCAGGAAATAGGCTGGAAAAATGAGCAACAACCAAAAAAAGAACCTGATCTTAAAAGCTAGTATGGTGGCAGGGAAGATCAAGACACAAACTCAGAAGACAACAATGTGAAAATAGCTACAAGCAAAGACTCAAAGAAAAATGCAAATTGAACACAAGCTCAAGAGAGTTAAAGACTGAGATTAGAGTGACAGAAGAAAAACTGGGAGAAAGAAATGAGAGTGATTCAAAAAAATTATGGAAAGAGAATTAACAATTTGGTAAAAGAGGCACCAGAATACTGAAGAAAATAACATTTAAAAAAAACAAAATTGGCTAAATAGTAAAAGAGGCATATAAATTCACTAAAGAAAATGACTCCTTAAAAAGCAGAATAGGTCAAATGGAAAAGGAGGTATAAAAGTTTACTGAAGAAAATAATCCCTTAAAAATCAGAATTGGGAGGGGCAGCTAGGTGGCGCAGTGGATAGAGCACCAGCCCTGGAGTCAGGAGGACGTGAGTTCAAATCTGACCCCAGACACATAACACTCACTAGCTGTATGACTCTGGGCAAGTCACTTAACCCCAACTGCCTCACCAAAAAAAAAAAAAACTCAGAATTGGGCAAGTGCAAACTAATGACTCCATGAAACATCAAGAAAAAATATAACAAAGTCAAAAGAATGAAAAAAAATAGGAGAAAATGTGAACTCTCTAATCAGAAAAAATAACTGACCTGGAAAATAGATTAAGGAGAGATAATTTAAGAATTATTGAACTACCCCCTTTTCCCCTGAGTCTGGAGGGGGGCACAGCTGGAGATCTGCCCTCCCCCAACCCCCTGCCCTTCTCTGCCCCCACTACACCTCTTTCCTCCTCACCCTGCCCCCCATAACCTGAGAGATCCCTGAAATTCCTGCACTTTCCTGGGTGGCTGTGTAGGAGTCCACCACCTCATTCCACCACTGGTGTTTCCTGAACATGGGCTCTGGGCCATCCTCCACCCCTGTGTTACAGATCTCGCCTTCCAGCCTCTCAAGTTGTTTTGGGCTTGGAAGAATGTCTCAACTTATCTAGAGAACTTTGTGAGGGGGCAGAGCCAAGATGGAAGAGGGAAAGCAGTGACTGTCTTGAGTTCTCTCCCAAAGCCCTCCAAATACCTAAAAAAATGGCTCTAAACAAATTCTAAATCAGCAGAACCCACAAAAAGACAGAGTGAAACAAATTTCTAGGCCAAGATAACCTGGATGGTTGATCAGAAAGGTATATCGCGCCGGGCAGGGAGAGGAGCACAGTTCAGCGTGGGCATGCAGGCCACAGCGACCCTGGACCAGGCCTCAGAGGACTGAATTGTGGGCTGCTGTGGCAGTTTCCAGACTTCTCAACCCAAGAACGCCAAAGACAATGTGGAAGGTCAGTGGGAAAAGTCTGTGACTGCAGTGAGAGAGGAGCTAGGTCTCAGCCACAAGTCTCGAGTGTGGCCTGGGGCAGCGACTGTTTCCTGAGCTTCCGGCCCACAGACCGAGGGGGAATTGAGTGGCTGATCAGAGGGGATTGCAGGGATCTCTTTGCCAGGGCTGAGGCAAGAATCTCTTGCTTTGCCCATGTTTGGATCTGGGTCACAGTTCTGAGGGGCGGTCCTGGGGTGAGGAGGAACACTGGTGTGGTGAAGCTTGTTGTGGCTGTGGAGAGGAAACACCTCATGCCTTATCATACCACCTTGGAAGAACTGAAAATTTACAGGTCCCTAGAAGTACCTCTGAAAACAGCTGTACAAACCCCCAAAGCTTGGGACAGTACACTCTTCACATTGGAAGCAGACTTCTACTTTAACAAAGAGTTTAAAACTAATTGGCCGGGATCATGAGCAAGCAGTGCAAAAAAGAGTCAGACTATAGAATCTTACTTTGGTGACAAAGAAGATCAAAACATACAACCAGAAGAAGACAACAAAGTCAAAGTTCCTACATCCAAAGCCTCCAAGAAAAATATGAATCAGTCCCAGGCCTTGGAAGAGCTCAAAAGGGATTTTGAGAAGCAAGTAAGAGAAGCAGAGGAAAAACTGGGAAGAGAAATGAGAGTGATGCAAGAAAATCACGAAAAACAAGTCAACAGCTTGCTAAAGGAGACCCCAAAAAATATTGAAGAAAATAACACCTTAAAAAATAGCCTAACCCAAATGGCAAAAGAGGTCCAAAGAGCCAATGAGGGGAAGAATGCCCTAAAAAGCAAAATTGGCCAAATGGAAAAGAAAGTCCAAAAGATTTCTGAAAAAAATACTTCCTTAAAAATTAGAATAGAGCAATTGGAAGCTAGTGACTTTATGAGAAATCAAGACACTGTAAAACAAATCCAAAAGAATTAAAAATTAGAAAATAATGTGAAATATCTCATTGGAAAAACAACTGACCTGGAAAATAGATCCAGGAGAGAGAATTTAAAAATTATTGGACTATCTGAAAGCCATGATCAAAAAAAGAGCCTAGACATCATCTTTCAAGAAATTATCAAGGAAAACTGTCCTGATATTTTAGAACCAGAGGGCAAAATAGAAATTGAAAGAATCCACCGATCTTCTCCTGAAAGAGATCCCCTAAGGAAAAAAAAAGAATTATTGAGTTACCTCAAAACCATGATCAAAAAAAGAGCATAGATATCATATTTCAAGAAATTATAAAGGAAAACTGTCTAGATATGCTAGAACCAAAAGGTAAAATAGAAATTGGAAGAATCCATCAATCACCTCCTAAAAGAGATCCCAAAATTAAAACTCCCAGGAACACTGTAGTCAAATTCCAGGATTCCGAGGTCAAGGAGAAAATATTGCAAATAACCAGTAAAAAAAAACAATTCAAATATTGTGGCACCAATAGTCAACAAAACATAAGATTTAGCAACTTCCATGTTAAAGGAGCAGAGAGCTTTGAATATGATATTCCAGAAGGCAAAGGAGCTAGGATTACAACCAAGAATAGCCTACCCAGCAAAACTGAGTATACTCCTCCAGGGGGAAAATGGATATTTAATGAAATAGAGGACTTTCAAACGTTCCAGATAAGAAGACCAGAGCTAAATAGAAGATTTGACATTTAAACACAAGACTCAAGAGAAACAAAAAAAGGTAAACATGAAAGAGAAATCATAAGGGACTTAATAAGGTTAAACTGTTTATATTCCTATGTGGGACAATTTTATATATATATGTATATATGTATAATTCCTAATAACTTTATCATTACTATCCCAAAGGGTTATAAAATTATGTATAGCTATATATCCCAAAGGGATTTTTAAAAAGGGAAAATAACCTATCTGTAAAAAAATATTTATAGCAGCTCTTTTTGTGGTGACTAAGAATAGGAAAGAGGGGATGCCTGTCAATTGGAGATTGGCTGAATAATATGATTGTAATGAAATATTATTGTCCTATAAGAAATGATAGTCAGGATGATTTCAGAAAAACCTGGAAAGACTAACATGAACAAAGTGAAGTGAATAGAACTGTGAGAACATTACACCTAGCAATATTATATTTTGAAGAACTGTGAATGACTTAGCTATTCTCAGCAATACGATGACCTAACACAATCCCAGAGGACTCATGATGAAAAATGTTGTTTGCCTCCAGAGAAAGAACTGATGTTGTCTGAATACAGACTGAAGCATACTATTTTTCACTTTCTCTCTCTTTTTCTTTTTTCTTTTGTTTGAGTCTTCTTGAACTAAATGACTAGTATGGAAATGTTTTACATAATTGCACACATTAAAAGAAGAACTTTATCATTATTAGGCATCTACATGGACAAAGGGTATAGATATGAGTCAATTATGCTGGGATAATCTAAAAAAAGAGGAAGGAATGAGAAAGAGGGATTCACTGGAAGAAAGGGGAAGGAAGAAGAATGGGGAAAATTATATCACATAAAAGAAGTACGCAAGGAAGAGCTTTTACAGTGGTGGGGAAAATGGAGGGAGGTGGTAGACAACATTTGAACCTCACTCTCATCAGAATTGGTTCAAAAAGGGAAGAATATATATATGTATGTGTATATATATGCACATATACACATATATACACACTCAGTTGAATATTGAAATCTATCTTACCTAGTAAGGAAGTAGGAAAGAAAATAAGAAATAGAGATGAAGCATGATAAAAAGGAGAGTGGATTAAAAGAGGCAATGGTTGGAAGCAAAACAGACTTTTGAGGAGGAGCAGGGTAAAAAGAGAGAAAGAAGGATAAACAGAAGGAAATATGATGGAGGGAAATGTACAATTAGTAATTATAATTGTGAGTGTGAATGGCATGAATTCACCCTGAATGAGGCAAAGGTAACAACTGTGATCTCAGATAAAGCAAGAGCAAAAATAGACCTAATTAAAAGAGATAAGTACGGAAACTTCATTTTGCTAAAAAGTGCCATAAACAATGAAGTAATATCAAAATTTTTAAAGCAAATTTCTCTGATGAAGGCCTCATTTGTTAAAAAAAAATGTAGGGAATTGAGTCAAATTACAAAAGTAAGAGCCATTGTCTAATTGACAAATAGTCAAAGCATATCCACAGGCAATTTTTAGAGGAAGAAATCAATGCTATCCATAATAATCTGAAAAAATGTTCTAAATATGTTCTATTGATTAGAGAAATGTAAATTAAAACAATTCTGAGGTCCTACTTCACACCTATCAGATTGGCTACCATGATAGAAAAGAAAAATGACAAATGCTGGAGGAGATTTGGCAAATTATGGACACTAATGCACTGTTTGTGGAGTTGTGGACCGTCCCAACCATTCTGGAGAACAATTTGTAGACTTAAAGGGTTATAAAACTGTGCATACCTTTTGACCCAGCAATATTATTACTAGATTGATATTACAAAGAGATCAAAGAAGAAGGACCTATATGTCCAAAAATATTTACAGCAGCTTTTTTTGTGGTGGCAAAGAATTGGAAATTAATGAGATGCCCATCAATTGGAGAATGACTGAGCAAGATGTGGTATATGATTATGAAGGAATACTATTGTTAACTTGGAAAAACCTATACGGATTGATGCAGAGTGAAGTGAGTAGAACCAAGAGATCACTGTGTGCAGTAATAGCAATATTGTAAAAATCAACTATGAAAGACTTAGCTACTCTGATCAAAACTATGATCTGTAATAATTCCAAAGGACCCGTGACAAAAAAAGCTATCCACCCCCAGAGAGAAAACTGATAAACTCTGAGTGCAAATTGAAGCATAATTTTTTCATCTTCTTTATTTTTCTTGCTGTTTTGTGATATGGCTAATACGGAAATATGTTTTGCATGATTTCACATGTATCATTGATATATTGCTTGCCTTCTCAATGGACTTGTGGGAGGGAGAGGATTTGGAACTCAAATTTTTTAAAAAGAATGTTAAAAATAAATAATAACTTAAAAAAGAAAAGAACGTCAAAATGGATGAGATCACAGATACATTAGAGTACAGCTGAGTTTTTGATTCTGGTGATTTGTAATTTGTGAATTTATGAAAGTAACAACAACAATAATCACAATAATATAGTAGGCATGCATAAGAGCCAGCAGATGATAGCTGTCTTTCCTCCTCAATTCCTTTCCCCTACTTGAGGAGTAGAAGAAGGGGGAGGGAGAGAGAGAGAGAGAGAGAGAGAGAGAGAGAGAGAGAGAGAGAGAGAAAAGAAGAAGAAGAAGAAAAGGAGGAGGAGGAGGAGAAAGAGGAGGAGAAAGAAAAGGAAGAAGAGGAGGATAGGTGCATGTAGGGTATACAGCAGCAAGAATAATGCCAGTAAGAAAAGATTCCTTCCCATAATCATGTGAAATAAAGATGAATGTTCAAAAAGGATCAAACAGAGAACCCTAGGAAAAAGAAGAGGATGAAGGAAAAACCAAGTGTGCACATAGAGAATCTTTAGAGTCATAGCACCTATTAGGAATGCCTGGGCAAGGTGAGCTGGATGCCAGCTGAATGACCAGAAGTTCTTGAGGCAAGCCAAATGATCAAATAGTCAACAGAAGCAGTGGAGGCCTCAGAAACCTGACAGAACTGTACATTTGAGTGGTTGGCAGATGAGATAGATCTGAATCTATACCTGCTGTGGGACCGGTGATCACGGGCACAATGACTGCTGAGACTTCCTCTAGACTTTCCCGACTGGTGGCAAGAATTTCTGGGCACCACCTCTCTCTCCCTTCTACTTCTCAAGCCACTATGGAGAGAAGGAAATAAGAAATAATTCCTTATTGCTTCATTAAAGGGCCTGAGATTCTTGCTCCCTCTTAGGTTCATTGATGTTCTTTGTTTAAATGCTGCTCGAAAGTCCTGAGTTGTTGGTAGGAGTGGAATCCAGCATTTCTGGGGAGAGTAAAAATGAACCAGTGGAAAATCTGAAGGGACTAATAAACTACCATCATCATCATTGTTGCTGTCAAT
Source organism: Vombatus ursinus (assembly GCF_900497805.2). Lineage (NCBI taxonomy): Eukaryota > Metazoa > Chordata > Mammalia > Diprotodontia > Vombatidae > Vombatus > Vombatus ursinus. The sequence goes on along the minus strand of NW_020944201.1, from coordinate 1,338,305 downwards.
GGCATCCATTTAAAGCTGGAAGAATGTTGTCTAGTGCCTTCAATGTCTTTCAGTCCCATTTCTCTCATTGTATAGATAAGAAAACTAAAGCCCAGTGATTGCCCAAAGTCAGTAGGAAAGCCAGAATTTGCACCTAACCTTCTAACTCCTAATCGAGCAGTCTTTCCTTTACATCAGATAGCTGATTAACACATAATGTATTCTGTATTGATGTATCTGTGATTGAACCTCATCTATCTGGAAGAAATTGACATATGGACTTCCTTGTCCTCCTCATCACCATCATTAAGATTGCTCTCATCACCTCCATTCTACTTTTGGAGACAGTTTGAATTTTTAGGAAATTATTCCATATCAATCAATCAGAAAACATTTCTTAACCACCTACCATGTGCCAGGCACTGAGAATGAGAGTCCCTGTACTCAAGGAGATAACATTCTATCAAGGAAAACAACATGCATCCCTATAAATAGATATTAAAAAAAAAGCACAATACCTTGCATTGAGTCAAAGTCTGCCTCCCTATATCTTCCACCTAGTTCTAGGGTCCTAGTGCTGACCTCTCAGGAGTGACTAGGTGGTGCTGCAGTGGATAGAATGCTGGACCTGGAGCCAGGAAGACTAATCTTTCTGAGTTCAAATCCAGCCTCAGACTCGTACTAGCTGTGTGACCCTGGGCAAGTCACTTTACCTTCTTTGCCTCAGTTTCCTCATCTATAAAATGAGTCGGAGAAGGAAAATGGCAAACCACTCCAATATCTTTGCCAAGAAAACCCCAAATGGGGTCACAAACATGACTGAAATGACTGAACAACAAAAGTTCTCTAGAGCTACCTAGAATAAGTCTAATCTCAAAAACCTTGAAGACATCAATCATGTCCTCCTGAGCCTTCTCTTCCCCAGGCCAAACATTTTCAGTCCTCTCCATCATACATCAAAAGGAATGGTTTCAGGGGGCAGCGAGGTGGCACAGTGGATAGAGCACCGGCCTTGGATTCAGGAGGCCCTGAGTTCAAATCTGACCTCAGACACGTAACACTTACTAGCTGTGTGACCCTGGGCAAGTCACTTAACCCTATTGCCTAGCCAAAAAAGAATAATAAAAAAAAAAGGAATGGTTTCCAAAGTTATCCTAGTCACACTTCCATTTGAATGTGCTCAATGTCCTTCCTAAAATGTGTTGCCCAGGAATGAAAACAATACTCTGGATATAGTTTGACCCGGGCAAGACTCTCAGTTCCCTCCTTTTGGACACTATGCTTCTAGGGGAAGGAAGTTTGCAACTGCAATGAGTTTTCCCACAGTATTTATCACATTTATAAATGCCCTTTGGATTTCTCACTCAAACTGTAGTTAATCTACATCTCCCTCATCCTGACCTTGGACAGCTGATCTGTTTCAACCAAAGTGTAAGACTTTACATTTATTTCTATTTAGATATCTTTTGCTCTTTTCATACTTTTTTCCCAGAATAGAGTCTGGAAACAATGTCTAAATTGCATGTTCTTGGTTCAAATATCTGGATTTTACCTTTTAGTGCTTGAGCTCTCCCTCCCAGCCTTGTGTCGTCTAAAAATCTGATAAGCTTGCCATCTAGGTCTTTATCCAGGTCATTTATAACAAAAAACAAATGATAAACAGGACACAGCCAAGGACAGAGCCCTACAGCTCCACACTTGGGACCAACCAAGTTGATAGTGATTTGTTAATGATCAGTTTTTGAGTACAGTCATTTGACTCTAACTGACTGTATTATCGTCTAGCCCACATCTTTCCATCTTGTCCACAAAGTTATAAAATGATTTTGTCAAATGTCTTGATAGAAGCTAGATAAACATATCTAAAGTTTATCCACCTCCTTATCTCTCATGACTTCTACTTTCGCCCTCAATTAACCACAGGGAAGGGCCCATATTAGATCTCACCATCACAGAAAAAACTATGCTATCTCCACGATCCTGAAACCTCAAATTCCTCCTTTCTAATCATAACCTCCCATCCTTCCTTCCATCTCATTCTCCTAAACATATACATTCTCACTGTGGCCTCCGGTCATTCCACCTCTTCCTGTTCTCTCAGCCCATCATCCTAACTCTGATCTCACTCTTCTTCCTTCACAGACTTGACCAATTCAACTGTAAACTATCCTATACCCTGCAATCCCCTGCCCCCTTGTCCAATCACTGCTGATGCCTTGCCAAACTAACCAAGAGTTATGCTCATCATTTTCCTTCTTCCCTCCTACTTGTGTGCTACTGGAGAAAGTCTACTACAGATGGATATCTTCTAATCTCCAACCCTTCTCTATTTCACTGATTGATTCTCTTGTCACAATTTCCACAGCTGTTCCAAATGTTCACTTCTCTCCTCCAGTCACCTGCATAATTTCCCGCTCTGTGCCTTCTCAGCTGAGGAGATCAGCTCATGCTTTTACTGAGAAAATCCAGGCCTTGTGTTATGAACTCCCTTTTCTCCCCTATTCCACACCTCAAAACCCCTTGACATCATCTTCCATCCTCTTCTCTTTTAGAGCAGGCTCTGAAGAGGAGGTGGCCTTTTTCCTTGCCAAGACCAACCCTTCTGCTTGCCTCCTGGATCCCATTCCCTCCTTTCTCCTCTGGCAGATTGCCCCCTCAAATATCGCTTATGTGTAATATTCAATCTCTCCTTGTCCACTGTTTTTTTTTTCTCAGCAGTCTACAAACATACCCAAGTCTGCTCAACCTATAAAAAATTTTCACTTGCCTTTGCCATCCCCAGAAGCTATTGTCCTATATCTCTTCTGTGAACCTATGAGTCTTCTATCTCCTAGAAGGAGTTGTTTATACTTGTCCACGTTTCCTCAGCTTGGCAAAGTAGATAGAGCGCCAGATGTGGAGTCAGTAAGACCTGAGTTCAAATCTGGCCTCAGATACTCTGGGCAAGTCATATCACCCGTTGCCTGCCTCAGTTTCCCCATCTGCAAAATGGGTTTTCCCCATCTAGCTCCCAGGGTTGTTGTGAACATCAAATAAGATAATAATTGTAAAGTGCTTGGCACAATGCTCAGCACATAGTAAAGATTATATAAATTAGCTATTAATATTATATTCACTTCTGAGCCCCTTGAAATCTGGCTTCTGATAACTCAAGAACTGCTCTCTCCAAAGTTATTGGTGATCTCTTATAGTAACTGTTAAAGCCCAATAGTCATTTCTCGATCCTGTCTACTTGACCTCCATACAGATTTTGACACTGTCAACCTCCCCTTCTTTCTGTGATACTGCCTGCTGTTGCTTCCCCTCCTGCCTGTCCACTTCTTTTCTTTCTCCTTTGCTGGATATATCTCTTGCTCACTAAGTGTAGGTGCCCCCTGTCCATCCTAGGCCCTATTCTTTCCTCTCTTTCAACTTTTCCCTTGGTGGTGACTCCTCAATCTATGTATTGAGCCTTAATCTCTCTCCTGAATTCCAGGCAATAATTGCCAGCTGCCTTCTAGATATTTCCACACTGATGTCCCACTAACATCTCAAGCTCATATTCAAAATGTAACTCATTTGCTTTCTTTCTAAATTAACCATGACTACAAACTTCCCTTTCTCATTTGAGGGTACTGTCATACTTTAAGTCATCGAGGTTGACAACCTTGGAGTCATCGGTAATCCTTGATTCAGCCCTATCACCTCCCCTACTTAATCTCACATCTGTGCTGTCCTCTCCACTCCCACTCCTATCACCCTAATCAAGGTCCTCATCACCTCACAGTAGATTATTACATTAGCCTCCTAATTGGTTTCCCTGTCTCTGGTTTCTTTCCTTTCAAATCTGTTCTCCATACAACTGCCAAATTAATATTCCCAAAGCATAGGTTTGACTATGCCACTTCCCTGCTTAAAAAATTCTCAATGACAACCTATTACCTCTAGGATAAGATATGAATTCCTTGGCCTATCATCTAAAGCCCTCCTTTGGCTCCAACCAAATTTTCCAGTCTGATTTCATAGTAACTCCTTTCCCTCACCTGATATTCTATAAAACTGGATTATGGCTGGATATTACTTAAACTTGACATTCCATCTCCTAGCTCATTCACTGAATAGGAATTTTGATTTTCTGGAATGCTCCTAATCTCCCAGTCTAACTAGGGATAGGAGAGAGTCTGGACCTGTGAATTCATCAATGGTGGAAGGGTACTCCTGGTGGGGAAACTCCCTCCTCTGATATAGATTGGCTACTCATTTGTTACCTACAGTCTTAAGGAATTGCCTGGGGCACTGTGAATTTAAGAGGCTTTGTCTACCCATGGGCACACGGCTCCTGTTGTAACAAAGGTAAGTCTTAAACCCAGGTATTCTTCATTCCTTTACCTATTATGTCACACCGCTTTTCACCTGTCTAGTGCCCCTGTTGACAAAAGAAATGAAATTAGTCTGCCATGACTTCCTAGTAAATGGTTATGGGGGCTGCTAGTGAGCATTGTCTTCGAAAGGCTCACAAGCTGTCTGGTTCAAGAATTTTGTTAGGGAATGCTCTGAAGTTCACTAGTCTATAACCTCCAGAATTAACTTTTTCCTGCTTTTTCAAAATGGGCCCAAATTCTTTCCAGCTGCCATCTTCTAGTTCTCTGCCATCCTTTACAATTACTTGGAAATGACCAAAAGTGATCCCGTTTCCACCTTGGCGAATGCTTTAATGCCCTGGGATATTATCCATCTGGGCCTGGTGGCTTGACCTTGACCTGATTTCATAATGTCATACTGATCTTGAGTTTCAGATCCCTATTAACCATATTCCCTCACTTTTCCAATTTTCCAGAACATTCTCTCTGAGTGAGAAAGCAAAAGCGAAATAGGAATTTTGTCTTTCTCTCTGTCGTCTGCTAAACATCTGCTCTGAGCATCAGGCCTATCCCTTCCGGGTTTTTCTTGTTCAGAACATATGTTAAAAAGTTTTTCTGGCTGTTGTTAGAACTTTTCACAAGCCTCAACTCATTCTGAGCTTTAACAGCTCAGTGATGGTGGGTAAGACGCTTCCCTTTCCTAGGCCTATTTCCTCCTCCATAAAATGCTGGTCGAGATAAGCCTCAGCTCCCTTCTACAGAAAATCAAGGATGCTCTTAATGATGATATAGGCCTGTGCCCCAGGCTCCCATTTGCCTTGTCCCCCCATTTTATCCCATTGGGATCATTTCAATGAATCACAGAACCTTGGAGATGACGGAGATCTTCATCTTAGGGATGCAGTGGACCTAGGTTCAAAGCCTACCTTTGACTTTTACTATATGTGTGACTTTGGTGAATCTCTTAAGCCCCTTGGGCCTCAGTTTCCTCCTCTCTAAATTGAGGTGATGGGTTAACTGGCCTCTGAGGTCCCTTCTAGTTCAGCATCTACGATTCGTTGTTTGACTCTGGGTTGGTCACTTCTCCTCTCTGGATCTCAGTTTCCTCTTCTCTAAAATAAGGGGTTCAGGCTAGAGATTCCTCCCAGGTCTAGACCATTCTTCTTTGGGACAGTTCTAATGATCAGAAACATATATCGTCTCCCCAAATTGTCTCTTCACAACTTCTATCCATCGCTCCTGGTTCTGCCTTCTGCGGGCATAGAGTACTTGAGATTGGCTCCCACGTCCCCCCTGAGCCTTCTCTTCTTTAGGCTAAACACCTCCAGTTCATTCTACCAATCCCTATACAAAATGGTCCAGCTTGTCAACACCCTTTCTAAGCCACAGTGCCCCAAACTAAATACAGTTCTCCAGAGGAGCCCAGTGGTCACCTCCCTGTTTTGAATGGGGCACTCTGCCTCTAGTAAAATAGAAACTGATCTTAGCTTCCCTATTGTGTAGCGCTTGTGGCCCACTAGAAATGCCAGCTCTCTTCGACCTAAACTAGATCAGAGGTTCATAGAACTAGAGATCAATCCAATGCCTTCCTTTTTCAGAAAGAGGGAGATGAGTCCCAAAGAAGTGACAGGTAGTAAGTGACAGAGGCAAGACTTGAATCCAGACCCTCTGAATTAAAAATCTAGCCCTTGTGCCAGCCTGGTGTCTGACCGCTGGGCCTCCTCTCCCATCCTGCACTGGCAAAGTTGAATTTTTGAGACCAAATGTCAGAGAACACATTTTAACCCTATTCGACGTCATGTTTGATTCAGCCTGCTGAGATCTTTTTGATCCTGATTCTGTCTTTTGATACTTTCATCATGTCTCCCAGCTTTATGTCAGCTCAGCCATAGATTTGATAAGGGACCCATCTCTGCTTTCATTCAACTCATTGAGAGCAATGCTGAATTTTTGCAATGGTGCAGGCTTCTCTTTCCAAGCTTCTCAGGCCCCAGGATCAGACCTCTCTTTTCTCTCCCAGGGAGGAAGGCCATTGCTGAGCTTACAAGTTTTTCTGGCTTTGCATAGTTTCATATGGTCAGTGTCAGTGTCTGGAGGGGCACCCTGGGGACAGGGCAGGGAGGCAAAGGGGAACCTTCTGTTCTGTTCCCTGGGCCTAGAGGAAGATACCTCTTATCCTGATAGGCCTGACGCTGACCTCACCCCTTAGGCCAGACCTGAGTCCTCTGGGGGGAAACAACACGGGAGCTACTAAGAAACCTTGGTGGTTAGAGCCAGCTCGAAGGGTGGGGAGCTTCTCAGGAGCAGATATTATCAGTGGGAGGCAAAAGAGTAAACAAAATACAATCAATTGAGCCAGGCCTGACCTTCCTCTCCAGAAGCTGCCTGTAAGAAGCAGGAGTGACTCTGGGGTCAGCCTAGGTGGGGGAGGGAGGAGGCAGAGAGGAGAACAGGAAGAAGGTGCTGGAGGAAACCTGGGTCAGTACAATTCAACAGACATTTATTAAGTGCCTACTGCATGTGAAAGGCAGCAAGGCCTAGTGCATGGAGAGCTGAGTCCAAGTTCTATTTCCCTGCGACCCTGGGTAACTTCTCAGTGCTCTGGGGACCCTAGGGCTCTTAAGTTGCAGAGGAGGTAACCAGTTGCATTGGTAGAGGGAGGGAGGTTCTTTTCCATACATCGATGATATCACAGGTACAATCTCTACTAGGCCCTACTAAGAGGCAGCTAGATGGGACAGTGGATAGAGTGCTGGGCCTGTGTGTCAGGAAGATGTGACACTTACTAGCTATGTGACTCTGGGCAAGTCACTTAACTTCTGTTTGCCTCAGTTTCCTCAACTGTAAAATGGAGATAAAAAACAGCACCTGCCTCCCAGGGTTGTTATGAGGATATTTGTAAAGTGCTTAGCACCGTGCCTGGCACCTAATAGGTACTTGACAAATGTACTGACTCTGGAGTAAGGAAGACCTAAGTTCAAATCCAACCTCAGATACTTCCTACCTGGATGACCCTGGGTAAGTCGCTTCACCCTGTTTGCCTCAGTTTCCTCATCTGTAAAATGAGCTGGAGAAGGAATTGGCAAACCACTCCAGTATCTTTGACAAGAAAACCTCAAATGAGGTCATGGAGAGTTGGACATGACTAAAAAAGACTGAAGAACAACAACTAAATACAAGGCACCGTGCAACAAAGATGTCTTCCTACATCCTGCCAATATGGGGGTAGCTACAAATATCTACATTTTTCCCCCAGGGGGTTAGGAAGTAGTCACCAGGTGGCTATCTGTTCATTAGTGGTTTGGAACACCAAGCTGTGAATGCTATGGTGTGGAAGAAGATTCAGTGGTCATGCTCAAAGTTCACTGGGAGTTCACTCAAGTATAGTTAGAGAGGCAGGGAATCAGGGCAAGCAAGTGTGAGGATAAACTTGGTAGTCCTGGCAGTACATTTGGAACTTGGCATTAGAACAGAGGGAGCGACCTGCGAGGGAGGCCAAGTGGGGCCGGAACCTTGAGCAGCTGTGCTATGGTTTTAGAGTATTCTGCATGACCTTGGACAAGTCTGGTCCCCTCCCTGGGCCTCAGTTTCCTCCTCAGTAAAAATGAGGGGATTGGACTTGATGGTCCTCAGAGATCCCTTTTGCTCTAAGTCTATGCCCATCCCATGCAAGCCTTTACCACGGCCTCCCCAAAGTTCACTGGAGCACACAGACTGCCCATCAGTTTCCCCTCATTCTTGCCATGTGCCCAACCCATCTTTTTTCATTCTTCCATCTCTTGGATGACACCTTTTGCTCCACTTCTCTTGTCAGTTCCTTATTTACGTACAATGACCTTTTCACCCATCCCATGAGTCTCTCTTTGTCTGTGTGATACTCCTCTTCGGGTCTTCAGAAATTGTAGCATTTCATGTTCCAGAGGCATGCAACAAACCCAGAAACAAAATTTCTTATTCGAAAGATGAGTCTTTGTTTCAAAAAGAAGTTTGTTTAAAGAATTTCCCAATTTCCCAAAGGCAACTCTAACTAGTTCTCCTCCTCCCGTTCAATTCTAGGCCTAACTCATTGTCCAATTTCACTGTATACTCAAGATAGATAGATGTAGACAGGTAAAGGGATGATAGATGAATGGATGATGGATGACAGATAAATAGATGATAGATACATACATAGATGATAGATAAATGGATGACAGACAGATGAGAAATAGTTCTTCATGTTATTGATGCAACAGCAGGTTGTAGCCTATCAATAGGCATTCTTCATTCACTCAATCTTTCCTGAGTAGAGAATTAAACCTACCTCTTTTTTTTAATGGTTTTGACTCTTTCTCTCTCTCTCTTTTTTTTTGGTGAGGCACTTGGGGTTAAGTGACTTGCCCAGCATCACACAGTTAGTGAGTGTTATGTGTCTGAGGCCGGATTTGAACTCAGGTTCTCCCGACCCCAAGGCCAGTGCTCTATCCACTGCGCCACCTAGCTGCCCCTGGTTTTGACTTTCTTCCAGGAGACTCTACAGTATTCCCGGGCTTGATTGAATCAGCAGTGACCTCAACAAGCCAGGGGGTAGGGCGTTGGGGCAGGAAAGGCCCCACTATCCATGAGAAGCCCCTCTCCATCCTGGACTTGACATTGGATTTCCTCCTTCTCAGTGATGAACACCTTTGCTGACCATCTACTTTTCCTTTTGTGTCTTATCTAATGTCAATGATCAGAATAGATTAATGTAATGGAATCTGAAGAAACATGGGAAGATCTACATGAACAGAAGAGAAAAACAGGCAGAAACCCAGAAAACAATGCAGACAATGACCACAACCACATAAATGAAAAGCTCCCTGAAAGGGGGCCTATTTCTAAATCATCCATCAAAAAAACCAATGAGTCCAAACAGATGAGTCCTCTCAACAGAGAGATGAGGGGCTCTGAGGGCCCAATACTGTATACCTTGTTGACAGGTTAAAAGTGAACATTGTGAAATTATTCAGAACAAACTCCAAAATGATACGATGGGACCCATGGACCTTGAGGTCCCTTCCCACTTTAAAGCTACATCTCTAAGGAGGCTCATGCCTCCCCCTTTCTAATTATCTTTCTTTCAAGGATCTCACACATTCAGAAGCCTTATGGCTTGGGGTACCCATAAACCATCATTTCCATTCACCTAAGCCAAAGCTTATAGACATCCTCCCAAGTGCCTGCAGTGGGGTACTCTGCTCTCTTTCAGGATGTTCCTGTTGAACCTTGTGGAAGCAACAACATAGACCTGGGATCCAGGAGGTCTGCCTCTTTCAGCCACAAACTTGGCATGTGGCCTTGGGCAAGTCAATTCTCCTTCTGGAAAATGAAGAGCTTAGATTAGGTGCCGTCTAAAGGCCCACTCACCTCTAGTGTTCTACATTCTAAGACCCCTCCCAGTTCAGACATTCTATCTTCTAATGTCCCTTCTACCTTTGACATTCTATGTACTATGGTTCCTTCTAGTTTTGATCGTCTATGTTCTAAGGTCCCTCCCTCCTCTGACCTTCTCTCTTCTAAGGCTCCTTCCAGTGCTGATATCCTGTGGTTCTATGAAACCCCAGTACTTTCCAGAGCAGGTAACATGTCTCTTCTAGAACCCAGGTGGTAATTGCCCAGATCATGGACCCAATAGGAGGACAAGAGGACACCATGATGTCCTTCTCAATTTCCCTTTGACATTTTCTCTCCAATGTTTAGGTCTCTGTCAGGCCATATTCTGCCTGTAAAGGCTGATCCAGAATTAGCACAGGAAGGGGAGTCTGGGCTGTGATCAAGCCCTGAAGGGGAAGCCAGGAAATGCAGACCACTCAGCAAATAACAAGCTGGGGAGACATACTTTCTGCAAAAGTCTAAATATTATTGTTTTCTGTCTTGGTGCCAAAGTGATAAATGCCTGGAACAATGGGGCTGACATTTTCTACCCAATCCCCCAGCCTGTTCTCCACAGGGCCCTTCCAGAAGCTGCTCTAAGGCTGGTCTCAAATCCCAGGGACCTAATGTCATACAGTTATTTTGAGACTGCCTTTTCAGGAGCCAAAGTCACTCTGGTCCTTCCCAGGACACAATATTCCTGACAGATGGAGGCCTTCCAGGCAGCCTCAAGGATTGCCAGGCTCACACCATGGAAGTGCTGGTCAGAGGGCCTTCCCTCCCCATGTGTTCACCCACTTGACAGGGACCTATGGGCTGTGGTTCCCAGAGATGGCTCTGGTCAGCAGGAGGCCATGGAATGGGCCTTGGCATACGATGGGTTATAGAGGGAGGAACAACAAAAGTTTGTGGCAATCAGTTTCATCGTTAATTTGTTTTCCCTTTTGGCCCTTCCCTTTCTTCACTACAAAGGGACATGATGTGAAATGGAAAGAACCCTGGACTAGTGATCAGAGGGTCTGGGTTCTAACCTCAGTTTGGGTGAGTACCATGCGTGGTTTTTTTTGTTTTTTTTTTTTTTTACTAGACCAATGATTTCATAGGTTTAAAGAATTCTCATGAAGAAATTCCCTATTAATGCAGATTGATAATCACTCTGCTGTTTGTACTCTGTTGGAATTCTGGAAGGTTAGTTGACTTGTCTAGGGAGAGTTACACAGCCAGTATTTGTCTGAACCAAGGCTTAAGCCCAAGTCATCTCGACTTCGATGTCAACTTTCTAGCCATTAAGTCACTACCTCTCTTAGATATTTAATAAATGACTTGTTTGCTGAATGAATTTCCTCTCCATGGCTTGTTTCCCTTATTTGGATGGGTAGCAAATGGACTAAATCAGAGGGGTCAAATATAGGGTCCACTGGCAACATGGAGTATAGCTCAAACCAGATAAAATTGTCATTGGGAAATATTAAACTAAATAAAAGCACAATAAAGCATAGATAAGAGATTTTAAAACTAAGTCAATATACTACCCTCAGGGATCTTCAGCATGTGGCCCCCATTTCTCTTTGAGTTTGAGACCACCGGACCAAGTGACCACAAAGTTCCTCTTAGTGCCCATATTCTATGTTCTAAGGTCCTCTCTACTTTTAGCATCCTCATTTACTTTATCTCGAACAAGATAATGCATACATAAAGCCCTTTGGGATTTAGCTGGCTGCATGCAAAAGGGCTCACTGGTAAAGCAGTCAAGCAGTTAGAGGAGGTGATCCCCTTGTCCCTAGAGCTTGACTTTGTCTGTGTACCTTTTCCCCCTAATCTACATGGAAGAGTGGAAGAGGCTTAGTGCCACACTGGGCCACCCCAAAGACCATATCTGCTTGGTATGTATTGGCCAAATAATCCACACCCAGTTTATAGGGTAGCCTTCAGAAATGAACATTGGGAGGTCTAAGGAAGATGTCTCAAACTCCTAGCTGAGGACTATAAGCAGTGACAATACCACCAAATGCTGTCCAAACCAAAGTAAAATCTAATTGTAACATTTTAAACAAAATAAGTAAAAATATAATAAAACATAATATTAATTTGGGGTTTTCTAAGTCAAATGTGCCCCCCCCAGGGATCTGTTTCTATTTGAGTTTGACACCACTAATCTAAAGGACGTTCACCATAAACTAAGGCAAGGGACAGAAGAAGGCAGGAATTTCAAACCCAGGTCTTGGACTCCAAATCCATCATCCTTTCTTCTTGCTGATCCAAGGTAAGGCTCTCCTGACTCTACTAAAAGAGCCAGAGAAGGAACCGGTCTCTAAGTTGTCCACCAAGAGGGAGGAGCAGGCCCCTAGTCTTCTCTGGAGGAAGAAATGGGCAAGCATTTCAGCTGAGTTGGAGCCTGGAGGCAGAGATAAGCTCCCCAAGGCAGCATGGGTGCAGCGTCCAGTTGGCCAGTTATCTAGTAGAGCAGTTCTAAGTGGAGAAGCATCAGGTAGTGACTGTGATGCCAGCAGAGAGCAGAGCCCACAGCAGGATGATGTCACTGGAAGTGCCCCTGCACACACAGGCCAGGGTCATATGTTTCATGTATATATGTCTCTCCAAGTGTACCCTCTAACAACACATGGTTCTTGCATATGAGTACCTCCATCTGTATTCCATATGTGTTTCCACCTTTCCCACTAATGTGTACATTTGTAGAAAACTGTGCCCAAGGTTTATGAAGGATTTGTTTTGCTGCAACTTTTCTTACCGTGTCGTTGTTGCTGTTCAGTCATTTCAGTCGTGTCCAACTCTTTGTGACCCCATTTGAGGTTTTCTTGGCAGGGATACTGGAATGGTTTTGCCATTTCCTTCTCCAGCTCATTTTATAGATGAGGAAACTCGAGGCAAGCAGGGTGAAGGGACTTGCCTAGGGTCACACATATAATAAGTGTCCAAGGCCATATTGGAACTCAGGAAGATGAGTCTTCCTGACTTCAGGGCTGGCACTGTCTACTGCAGTGCCACCTAGCTGCCCATTTCATTAAATGTTTTTTTTCTTTGAACTGTGTCTTCTAGCTGACTACTAAAGGTAAACACATTTGTAGGGGCTCATGACACATACAATAACCCAGGATAGTCATTCTCTAAGGGCTCTGCCCTGCAAGTTGTGGGTACCACTTGGTGCTACATATATAAAATACTTTGCAAACCTTGAAGTGCTATAAAAGTGAAGGTATTAGAATAGGCAAAGAAGAAACAAAGCTATCACTCTTTGCAGGTGATATCTTGATATACTTAGAGAATCCTAGAGAATCAAGTGAAAAACTACTTGAAATAGTAAAAAACTTTAGCAAAGTTTCAGGTTATAAAATAAACCCACATAAATCATGGGCATTTCTTTATATTACCAACAAAGCCCAATAGCAAGAGATAGAAAGAGAAATTCCATTTAAAGTTACTATAGACATTATAAAATATTTAGGAATCTACCTGCTAAAACAAACCCAGGAACTATATGAACACAATTACAAAACACTTTTCACACAAATAAAGTCAGATCTAAATAATTGGAAAAACATCAGTTGCTCATGGGTAGGCTGAGCTAATATAATAAAAATGACAATTCTACCTAAGCTAATTTACTTATTCAGTGCCATACCAATCAAACTACCAAAAACTTATTTTATAGAGCTAGAAAAAATAATAACAAGATTCATTTGGAAAAACAAAAGGTCCAGAATATCAAGGGAACTAATGAAAAGAAATGCTATGGAAGGTGGCCTAGTTGTTCCAGATCTTAAATCATATTATAAAACAGCAATCATCAAAACTACTTGGTACTGGCTAAGAAATAGATGGTGAATCACTGGAATAGGTGAGGTATGCAAGACACAGTAGTCAATGACTATAGTAATTTACTATTTGATAAACCCAAAGACCCTAGCTTCTGGGATAAAAACTCACTATTTGACAAAAACTGCTGAGAAAACTGGAAAAGAGTACAGCAGAAACTAGGCATAGACCAACATCTTACACATATACCAAAACAAAGTCAAAAATGGGTTCATGATTTAGATATAAAGGCTGATACTATAAGCAAACTGGAAGAGCAAGGAATAGTTTACCTGTCAGATTTATTGAGACCAGAAGAATTTATGACCAAACAAGAGATAGAGAACATTATGAAATGCAAAATGGATAATTTTGATTACACTAAATTGAAAAGTTTTGCACAAACAAAGCCAATGCAACCAAACTTAGGAAGGAAAGAGAAAACTGGAAAGGAATTTTTACAACCTGTGTCTCTGATAAGGGCTTCATTTCTAAAATATATAGAGAACTAAGTCAAATTTATAAGAATGCAAGTCATTCCCCAATTGATAAATGGTCAAAGGATATGAACAGGCAGTTATCAGATGAAGAAATTAAAGCTATTTATAGTCATATGAAAAAATGCTCTAAGTTACTATTGATCAGAGAATTGCAAATCAAAACAACTCTGAGGTACCACATCTCACCTATCAGATTGGCTAACATGACAAAACAGGAAAATGATAAATGTTGGAGAAGATGTGGGAAAATTGGAACACTAATGCATTGTTGATGGAGTTGTGAAATCCAACCATTTTGGAGAGCAATTTGGAACTATGCCCAAAGGGCTATAAAAATGTGTATACCCTTCGACCCAGCAATAGCACTTCTGGAGCTGTATCCCAAAGAGGTCATAAAAATGGGGAAAAGACCCACATGTACAAAAAATATTTATAGCAGTCCTTTTTGTGGTGGCAAAGAATTAGAATTTGAGGGGATGCCTATCAATTGGGGAATGGCTGAACAAGTTGTGGTATATGAATGTGATGGAATACTACTGTGCTATAAGAAATGATGATCAGGAGGACTTCAGAAAAACCTAGAAAGATTTGTATGGACTGATGCTGAGTGAAGTGAGCAGAACCAGGAGAACATTGTACACAGTAACAGCCATGTTGTGTGATGACTAACTTTGATAGACTTAGTTCTTCTCAGAAATGCAAGGATCTAAGACAACTCCGAAAGACTTATGATGGAAAATGTTATCCACATCCAGAGAAAGAACTATGGAGTTTGAGTGCAGATGGAAGCATACCATTTGCTCTTTTTTTTTTCTTCTGTTTTATTTTGTTTCCTCTTTCTTGTGGTTCCTCCTATTGGTTCTAATTCCTTTTTTTAACTTTTTAAATTCTATTTTTATATTAATTTATTTTGATTATCAATAATCACTTCCATATGCTTTTGAGCTTAAAATTTTTCTCCCCCTTCCTCCCCATCACCCTCCCCAAGACGGCGCACAGTCTGATATAGGCTACACATTTACATTCATATTAAACATATTTTCACATTAGTGATGTTGTAAGTAAAAATCAAAACCAATAGGAGGAACCATCAGAAAGAGGAAACAAAACTCAACAGAAGAGAAAAAAATAGCCATTCAACTTCCATAGTTCTTTCTTTGTTTGTGGATAGCATTTTCCATCACAAGGCCTCTGGAGATGTCTTAGATCCTTGTATTGCCAGGAAGGGTTAAGTTTATTAATATTACTCATCACACAACGTGGCTGTTAGTGTGTACAACGTTCTCTTGGTTCTGCTCACTTCACTCAGCATCAGACCATACAAGTCTTTCCAGGTTTTTCTGAAGTCCTCCTGATCATCATTTCTTATAGCACAGTAGTATTCCATCACATTCATATACCACAACTTGTTCAGCCATTTCCCAGTGGATGGGCATCCTCTCAATTTCCAATTCTTTGCCACCACAAAAAGGGCTACTATAAATATTTTTGTATATGTGAGTCCTTTCCCCATTTTTATGACCTCTTTGGGATCTAGCCCTAGAAGTGCTACTGCTGGGTCAGGTTCTAATTCTTCCTTACAGCATGACTAATGTGAAAATAAAAAAAAAAGTGGCAGCTATCATCATCATTATTAATATTATCATGACATAGAATATTATAATGTGATATTACTATTAAATAATGTTAATATTATACCATCATAATATATAATAATATCATTGTATTATATCATCATCATCATCATCATCATCATTATCTCATGTACATTTGTTTCTCTGTTGGTTTTGATACATGTTTCTTTTCTGTGTGCCAGAAGGGGTGATCGGGATAGTGGAGGGCCTCAAGTGCATGCTATATAAAGATCAATGAAAAGAACTAGAGATGTTTAGCCTAGAGAAGAGAAGACATTGGGGTGGGGGAGGGACATGAAAGAGCTGCCTTCTAGTATATGAGGGTTGTCAGATAGAAACAGGATCAAACTTGTTCAGTTTGAGGCCAGAAGGCAGAACTAGTTGCCATGATCTTGGAGGGGCAGGGGCGTGGAGAATCTCCAAGGCAGATTTTAGCTCAAGAAAGCCTTTCTGAAAAACACAGCTGTTTTGCACTGCTTGTGAGGAGTGAGGAGTGAGGTCCCTCTCACTCAAGGTCTTCAAGTGAAGGCTCAATGGTACCTTCTTGGGGATGTTCCAGAAGGTGTTTCTGGATAAGTAGAGGTTGGATTAAATGCCCTCTGAGAGTCTATGGTTCTCTCCTATCATTTGGCCAATTGCGTGTTGTGTGCTTGTGTATTAGTTGTGTGTGAGAGAAAGAAGAGAAGAGAGACAGAGAAGAGGGAAGAGGAGGGGAGAAGAAGGTGAAGTGGGAAGAGAGAGACAATGACAGACAGACAGACAGAGAGAGACAGAAGCAGAGCACAGAGAGGACCTGGCTCCATAATGCTTTTCGAAGAGCACAGCCCAGCTGATACTAACACAAATAGTGTAGCAGCTGAACATCTTGTTCTCCATTTGAGAATCCAATATCATTTAAACTGCCTTGGTGGCCACAGCCCTTCCCTTGCCTGGGGCACCATCCCTTTACTACACCCACAAATTCTTGGGGTCATGGACTTTGGGGACATTTAACCAAGTTTCCATGAGATACACTAGTGTTTGATCAGAGTCCCATTGGGGGTATAATCAAGGTTAGACTTGCTCTGCTTGGCCCAAGAGAGCAGACCTAGGAGCAATGGGTGGGATATACAGAGCGATCCTATTTGGACTTGATGTCAGGACAAACTTCCTAACAATTGGAGCTATTCCAAAGTAGAGTGGGCTCCATGGACATGATCAAGATGCTATAGTGTTGGATCAAGATACCATATAGGGTACAGAGGGCTCTATAGAGTGGCACAGGAACTGTATTTCCCCACAGCAGAGGGCCCTTAGGGTGGCCTATGTCTTCATGAGACCAGAGGACAAACTGTCTACAACCTGGGAACTTAGTCCTGTGCTATTCAGGGGTCAGTAAGGGCATAAAGGGCCCCCTCAGGCTAGTCTTCCTAGGACCTATCTTTCTCCCTTATTTTACCTTATTTATGGCACCACAGAATTATGAACACTGCCCCCACAACACCATCACTGCTACAAAATACACACACACACACACACACACACACACACACACACATACCCCTTGCATTTTTAACCAAGCAAGGAGTCCTACTGATAAATTTTCCATAAAGTTCCTCAGTTCCCAAGAACACCTTTGCTTATGTCAGTGAACATAAGCCTGGGTTATTTCTAAGAAGTTCAAATTCTGTCAGGCAAGAACCACTCAGGCCACTTCTGGCAAAATACTGGTGAAATTTGGACAGCTAGGCTACAGCTCGGGAAATAGACCCTCAATTGATCTCCAAAAATGAGTTGAAAAAGAAGATATCTTCAGTACTCCAAGGATCTTTGTTGTTCTCATGGGTCCTCCAGCCACTGAAGCAGATTTTGAGCCCCTGCAATTTAGGAGATGGCCTTCAAGAGTCATTGTGGCCAGGAGAGGATTCTGGGAAGATGGCAGAGTAGGTCAGAAAACTTTCAGCTCTCCAAATTTCCTCCACAAAAAAAGACAGAACATCACCTCAGAGCAGCAGAAATAAACAAAAGTCAGGGTAAAGCAGTTGACCTTCTAAAACAACTTGAGAAGACCCCAGGAAAGACTGGACCTTTAGAGGTTCAGCCTGAATGAAGTGCAAACACCTCCAGGATGGCTCTGCTGAATCAACATACAACAAGCCCTGGGGCTAGCTGGGTTGAGTGGCAGCCTCAGCCTTAGAAACTTTCATCTCATGGACAGTGTGGGGGTCTGATGGCTGAATAGGAGAAGATTGAAGGACCTTCCATTGTGAAAGGAGACCACCCACACAGCTGTGCTGGCCAGATTTATACCAGGCTGCTGCTGGGGTGAAAAGGAGCTAGTACACACCTGGTGAGTGCAGTAGCAAGGGGCAGGGACCCTGCTGGCTGTGGGCACTTGCAGGAGAGCAGAGCCCCTGGTTTCAGTTCCAGGGTAGAGAGGACAGCTGTAGTTTGCAGCCACCAGAGGGACTGCAGGGAGTAAGATCATTTACAGGACAGGGGGCCCTAGCTGTGGCTTAGGAGTGGAGAGGAGATCCCAAGATTGGGTCCAGGAAAAGACTTCAGAAAATAACAGTAAGAAGAACCTGAGATTTGGGGTATCTTTCCCCATACTTCAGCACTAGAACTTGATTATATTAATAGCTGCTAAAAACAAAATAAAAATAAAAATGAGTAAGCAAAGGAGAAAAAACTCAACCATAGATAGCTGCTATGAGGACAGAGAAGATATAGATTCATATTCAGAGGAAGATAATGGAACTAAAAGAGCCACTCCTTTTTCAATGAGAAATATCAATGGTCCCAAGTACAAAAAGAGTTCTTGGAACAACTTAAAAAGGACTTCAAAAATCAAATAAAAGAGATCAAAGAAAAATTAAAAAAAAAATAAGAGCAAGCCAAGAAAATCAAGAAGATTATGAAAAGAAAGTCAACCAACTGGAAATGGAGAATCAAAAACTTAAGGAAGAAAATAGTTCCTTGAGAACTAGAAATGGGGGGGCAGAGCCAAGATGGCAGAGTAAAAGCAGTGACTTGCTTGAGCTCTCCCTCAAACCCCTCCAAATACCTATAAAAAAAGGCTCTAAACAAATTCTAAAGCAGCAGAACCCACTAAAAGGCAGAGTGAAACAAATTTCCAGCCCAAGACAACCTGGATGGTTGATCAGAAAGGTATATCATGCCGGGTTGGGAGAGAAAAGCAGTTCGGCGTGGGCATGCAGGCTGCAGCGACCCTGGAGCAGGCCTCAGTGAACCTGGAGCAGGGCTCAGAGGACTGAATCTCAGGCACCTGTGGCAGATTCCAGACTTCTCAACCCATGAACACCAAAGACAACTTAGAAGGTCAGTAGGAAAAGTCTGTGTCTATGGTGAGAGAGAAGCACGGGGTCATAGCCCCATTCCCTGAGCATGGCCGTGGGGCAGCGGCTACCTCCTGAGCTTCTAGCCTACAGACTGAGGGGGAATCAAGTGGCTGATCAGAGTGGGATTGAAGGGAACTCTTTGCTGGTGCAGGATTCTCTTGCTTTGCCTGTGCTTGGATCTGGTCACTCATAGACAGACCAGAGCACAGGCCAGGAAAGGAGTAAACACCTCACCCTTGATCATAGCACCTTGGAAGAACTGAAAATTTTCAGGTCCCTAGAAGTATCTCTGAAAACAACTGCACAAAACCCCCGAAGTTTGGGACTGTACATTCTCCACACTGGAAGCAGACCCCCTATCTTAGCAAAGAGTTTAAAACTCAGGTAATTGGCTAGGATCATGAGCAAGCAGCATAAAAAGAGTCAGACCATAGAATCTTACTTTGGTGACAAAGAAGATCAAAACATACAACCAGAAGAAGACAACAAAGTCAAAGCTCCTACATCCAAAGCCTCCAAGAAAAATATGAATTGGTCCCAGGCCATGGAAGAGCTCAAAAAGGATTTTGAGAAGCAAATAAGAGTAGAGGAAAAACTGAGAGTGATGCAAGAAAATCATGAAAAACAAGTCAACAGCTTGCTAAAGGAGACCCAAAAAAATAGTGAAGAAAATAACACCTTAAAAAATAGCCTAACCCAAATGGCAAAAGAGGTCCAAAAAGCCAATGAGGAGAAGAATGCCTTCAAAAGCAAAATTGACCAAATGGAAAAGAAAGTCCAAAAGCTTACTGAAGAAAATACTTCCTTCAAAATTAGAATGGAGCAATTGGAAGCTAGTGACTATTAGAAATCAAGACACTGTAAAAAAAAAATTCAAAAGAATAAAAAAATAGAAAACAATATGAAATATCTCATTGGAAAAACAACTGACCTGGAAAATAGATCCAGGAGAGATAATTCAAAAATTATTGGACTATCTGAAAGCCATGATCAAAAAAAGCCTAGACATCACCTTTCAAGAAATTATCAAGGAAAACTGCCCTGATATTTTAGAACCAGAGGACAAAATAGAAATGGAAAGAATCCACCAATCACCTCCTGAAAGAGATTCCCAAAGGAAAACTCCTAGGAATATTGTAGCCAAATTCCAAAGTTCCCAGGTCAAGGAGAAAATATTGCAAGCAGCCAGAAAGAAACAATTCACGTATTGTGGAAACACAATCAGGATAACACAAGATTTAGCAGGTTCTACATTAAGGGACCTCAAGGCTTGGAATATAATATTCTGGAGGGCAAAGGAGATAGGATTACAACCAAGAATCACCTGCCCAGCAAAACTGAGCATAATCCTTCAAGGGAAAAGATAGATATTCAGTGAAATAGGGGACTTTCAAGCATTCTTGATGAAAAGACCAGAGCTGAATAGAAAATTTGATTTTCAGATACAAGCCTCAAGAGAAATATGAACAGGTAAACAGGAAAGAAAAATCATAAGAGACTTATTAAGGTTGAACTGTTTACATTCTGCATGGAAAGATGGTATTTGTAACTCATGAGTCCTTTGTCAGCCTTAGAGTAGTTGGAGGGAAAAAATACATGTATGTATATATATATATAGATAGATAGATAGATAGATAGACAGACAGATAAATAGAGGGCACAGAGTGAGTTGAAGATTAGGGGGTGATACCTGGAGAATAAAATTAAGGGGTGAGAGAGGATTATATTGGGAGAAGGAGAAAAGGAGAGGTAGAATGGGGTAAATTATCTAACATTAAACAGACAAGAAAAGACTTTTACAGTGCAGAGGAAATGGGGGGAAGGTGAGAGGGAATGAGTGAATCTTATTCTCATTGGATTTGGCTTAAGGAGAGAATAACACACACGCTCCATTGGGTTTGGAAATCTATCTTATCCTACAGAAAATAGGGGGGAAGGGGACAAGTGAGCAGGAGGATGATAGAGGGGAGGGCAGATTGGGGGAGGGGGTAATCAGAAGCAAACACTTCTAAAGAGGGACAGGGTCAAAAGAGAGAATAGAATAAATGGGTGGGGGTAGGATAGGATGAAGGGAAATATACTTAGTTTTTCACAACATGACTACTATGAAAGTGTTTTGCATGACTACACATGTATAACCTGCATCAAGTTGCTTGCCTTCTCAATGAGGGTGGGTGGGGAAGGAGGGAGGGAGAAAATTTGGAACCCAAAATTTTAAAAACAAAAGTTAAAAAAAATTTGTTTTCACATGCAACTGGGAAATAAGATATACAGGAAATGGGGTATAGAAGTCTATCCTGCCCTACAGGAAAATTGAAGGGGAAGGGGATAAGAGAAAGGGGGGGAGAGATATAAGGGAGGGCAGATTAGGGGTATTCAGAATGCATGCCATCTGGGGTGGGAGGAGGGATGAGATGGGGAGAAAATTTGGAACTTTAAATCTTGTGGAAGTGAATGTTGAAAACTAAAAATAAATAAATTAACAAAAAAGAAAATAAAAAAAAATTAGAAATGGGCAAGGGGAAGCTAATGATGATCTAATACACCAAGAAATGATAAAACAAAATCAAAAGAATGAAAAAATAGAAGAGAATGTAAAACATCTTATCAGAAAAACAACTGATTTAGAGAACAGATTGAGGAGAAATAATATAAGAACGGTCAGACCACCTGAAAATTATAATTAAAAAAAGAATCTTGATACAATACTACAAGAAATTATCAAGAAAAATTACCTTGAAGTTCTAGAATAAGAAGACAAAGCAGTAATAGAAAAAAAATCTACCTATCACCACCTGAAAGAGATCCCAGAAGGAAAATTTACAGGAATATCGTAACCAAGTTTCAGAACTCCCGGTTAAGAAGAAAATATTGCAAGCAACAAGAAAAAAAAAAACAATGTAAATATCATGGAACTACAATAAGGATTACAGAAGACCTCGCAGCTGGGTCTTGGAATGCTATATTTCATAGAGCAAAGTTAAGTATAATCCTGAATGGGAAAAAATGGATATTTAATGAACTAAAAGATTTTCAGGTATTTATGACAAAATCAGTAGAACTTAAGGGAAAATTCAACATATAAGATCCAGGAGAAATATAAGGTAAACATTAAAGACCAATTATAAGGGACTCAGTAAGGTCAAATAGTTTACTTCGTATATGTGAAAATATTAGCAATACTCTTATGACTGTCATAATTATTTGGGTAGTTTGAAAGAAAGGCTGGGGTTGGGCTGAGTATGATAGGGTGATTCTAAAAAAAATAAAACTGTGTAGGGAGAGATAAAAAGGAGTAATTATCTCATGCAAATGAGGTATAAAAAGAAAAATTGATCCAGAAGAAGCTAGTAGCAGGAAGCACAAGTGGTGCTGGAACTTTACTCTCTTCAGGAATGGGTTAAAGAGGGAACAACATATATAAATCTAGAAGGGTATAAACATCTTCTAAATTCAGAAAGAAATAAGAGGGCAAGTAGAGAATGTGGGGACAGAGGATAAGGGAGGGACTCTTAAAGGGGTAGATAGGTTAATGAATAGGAGGGCAAGGTAGTGGGTAGAAGTTAAGTAGAGGAGTGAGGAGGGATAGGATAAATAGGATGAGAAGGACAGTGAGAAAAAATAGGAAGGAGGAAAATATACAACAAGTAATTATAGCTTAGAATGTGAATGGGATGAATTTACCCATAAAATGGAAATGGATAGCAGATTAAAAATTTGAATTCAACAATATGTTGCTTTTAGGAAACACTATAAAAATGAGAGGTACACACAAAGATAAAATAAAGGGCAGGAGTAGAATTTATTGTGCAAAAAAAGCGGGGGTAGTAATCATAATCTCAGACAAAGTTAAAGCTAAAATAGATTTAATCAAAAGAGAAAAATAGGGAAACTATACTATGTGTCACCAATATTATTCAAAAATGTTTTAGACCATTTAAAATAACTAAATAATTTAAAATACCTGAGAGTACACCAGCCAAAACAGACACAGGGACTATATGAATATAAACACAAAACACTTTTTATACAAATAAGGTCAAATCTAAATAATTGGAGTAATATTTATTGTTCATGGGTAGGTAAAGTCAATATAATTTTTAAAATGACAATTTTATTTAACTAATCTATTTATTCATTGCCATCCTAATTAAAGTACTAAAAAAAAAATCTTACTGAGTTAGAAAAAAGTAGCAACAAAGTTCATTTGAAAGAACAAAAGGTCAGGAATTTCAAAGAAACCAAGATAAAAAGTTGTAAAAGAAGTGGATTCAGCAGTGTCAGACCTTAAACTATATTATAAAGTGAGAGCATTGTTGAAGTATAAAATGGATAATTTTGATTATTTTAAATTAAAATCTTCTATAAATAAAACCTATGTAGCCAAGAATAAAAGAAATGCAGAAAATTGGGGGAAAACTTTCATAGACAATCTCTCAGATAAGATTGATTGTGCTGGAATATTATTGTAGTGTAGGAAATGATGAGCTGGTTAATTTTGAAAAACATGGGAAGACTTGGACCTATGAAGGAAGATGCTGTCCGTCTTTAGAGAAAGAGATGACAAGTGGAAATATGCATAGTGTGGTGTTACATATATGTGTATGAGTGTATATGTGTATATATATATATGTATGTTTGTAGATATATGTATATCTATCTATCTATATCCGTGTTTAATTTTAGCCCTCTTTAGGGCAGAGTGGGAGGGGAAGGAAGGGGAAAAAATAAAATTAAAAGTGCACAGCAGAGAACAAAAGAAAAGCAACAAGGAAGCAAAGAATAGCTTTGAAAACAATATATAGTATTGATTATACAGGTTTCCTTGAAATAGAAATTTATTGTTTTATATTGAATCTTCTCTTGTGTTCTGCTGTGTATGTGGCAATGTTCTTTTGGGTTTTTTTCCCTCCTTTTTCTTGTTTTGCATTTAAGTTTAAAATGAATTAAGAAATTTTTTAATAAAAAAAAAAAGGAGTCGTTGTGGCCAGAAAATTCTTTGTTTTGTGGTCAACCTGACATGGGCTTCTCTCAACTTAGCTAGGGTGGTCCTCAGATAACAGTGTATCACTTAACCTGAATTCAAAGCCTTTCCATCTTGGTAAGACCTGCCAAAGCTTGTGTTTCCCAGGAATAGTCCCTAAGAGCTCAAAGTCACTGCCATACCATGCATCAAAGGAGAGCTTTCCTGGATACACACACACACACACACACACACACACACACACACGCACATGCACACACACACACATTCACACATATACACACATATGTATGTGTGTGTGTATAAATACATACATATATATATACATACTATGAAGTTGGTAGAGATCTCTAACATGCTAGAAGACAGAATCCCAAGGAATCTTGACAAATGGGGACACTGGGCCAAATCTAATAATGCTAAATTTAATAGAGGTAATTGTAGGTCTTACATTTGGATTCAAAAAATCAATTTCACAAATGAAAAATTAGATAGCAGTTTACTTGAAAAAGAAATGAAGGCCACAGTGAATTACAAACTTCATATGACTTGACCGGTTACTAAGGCTGGCATGCAAGAAAACGAATACTATTGTAGTCTGCAATAAGTGAAGCAGAGTTCCCATGAACCAGGAAGTGATGGACCTACTGTGCTCTGCCTTGGTCAGTCCCCATCTTAGGAAAGGCATGGATAAGCTGGAGAGTGACAACAGAGGTATAGTGGTAAATGTTTAACACCTTGCTCTCTGAAAAAAATGTTCACATGACCCACCTTTCAGATTTATCTGTCTTATTAACATTTTCTCCATCATTTTTTGTAAACCTAGACAATCAACAAAACAATAATAAACCAAGCCCTGCTTTGTCGCATTTGCTTATTTCTGAGGTTTAAATGTTCACTCTGAAAACTTAATAATTGGCTGTTATGAGCTGGTTAGAGCTGACTCCAGAACACTCCTGATGGAGAACAATGCTGAAGGATTTCAAGTCTGTGCTGTCAAGGTCAGTTAAAGAAAAAGTAGTCAAGGATTTGAAGTTATGCCAAGAAAGAGGGATTAGAATTGTTCTGCTTGGCCCCTGAGGGCATAGTGAGGAGCAAGGCCAGGAAGTTGCAATGGAAGCAAATTCAGTCTTGATATAAGGGGAAACCCCCCCTCCCACAGTTAGAGCTGCCTCAGAATGGAGCGAGCTGTCTTGGAAGGCAGTATTCTCCCCCTCATGTAAGGGCTCGGGCAAAGTGCCATGATTACTTGTATGTTGTAGAAAGGACACTTTTGGGGGGTCCAAATTCTATGAGGTGGGCACTGAGATCCCTTTCAACCTTGGGATTCTGTAATAGAGACTATAGAACATCTAACATATTTATTAGATAGTGATACAAAGATAGATGAACCAAGATATAGAGAGATAGACAGAGACTGGAGTGGGAGAGGGAGAGAAGGGAGCTAGAGATAGATGACTGATAGAAAGGATAGATGGTTGATAGATATGGTAGAGAAAGAGATGATAGAGATATGGCTAGATAGAGATAGATGAAAGATGATAGAGAGAGAGAGCGAGAAATATGCTGAGTGAAGTGAGCAGAACCAAGAGAACTTTGTACACAATAACAGCCACGTTGTGCGATGACTAATATTGATAAACTTAACTTTTCCCAGAAATACAAGGATCTAAGACATCTCCAAAGGCCTCGTGATGGAAAATGCTATCCACATCCAAAGAAAGAACTATGGAATTTGAATGCAAATCGAAGCATACTATTTGCTATTTTTTTTCCTCTTCTGTTGAGTTTTGTTTCCTCTTTCTGATGGTTCCTTCTATTGGTTCTAATTCTTACTTACAACATCACTAATATGAAAATATGTTTAGTAGGAATGTATATGTATAGCTTATATCAGATTGTGTGCTGTCTTGGGGAGGGTGGCGGAGAGGAAGGGAGAGAAAAACTTTAAACTCAAAAGCATATGGAAGTGATTGTTGATAAATCAAAATAAATTAATAAAAAAATGAAGGTTAAAAAAAGAGAGATAGCTATAGAAGTGGAGCTAGAGATAGATGATTGATAGAAAGGATAGATAGATGGTTGATAGATACAATAGAGAAATAGATGATAGAGATATGGATATGACAGATAAATAGAAAAAATAGAGATAGATGAAAAATCTTAAATGGAGAGAGAGAGAGAGAGAGGTTTATAGAATGCTTTCCACATATTTAAGGCCCTGCACACCCTGTATCTCACCTACTTTTTCTGTCTTATTTCACACTGTTCTCTTTCACGCACTCTCTGTTGCAGTCAAATTGGTTCTCTCCATAAACATGCTATCATCTAGTCTGGTGCTTTGGGGTAGGAAATCAAGAAATCTGGGTTCTAGGCCCAACTTGGCTGTGGATTCGCTTCAGATCTTGGAAGACCCCAGAGACCATCCAATCAAACTTCAATCTAGCCAAGAATCCCTTCTACAATATACTTGTTTAGAAATTGCCCAAAACTTGCTTGGGGACATCCAAGGAGGGGGAGCCTACTGGCACCTCTGGAGGTAGCCCATTGCACTCTGGGACAGCTCTTTTAGGAAGTCTTTCCTGGCATCAAGCCTCAATTTGGTTCTCCGAACTTTCTACCCATTGCTCCTTGGTGCTACCCTTCAAGTCTCCTCCACGGGAAGAACCCCCAGATACTTGAATACAGGTAGCCCACAGTCTTTTCTTCTCTATCCCCAGGTTCTTTAGTCTTCATATGGCATGGCCTAAAGACTTTTCCTCATCCTGGTTGCCCTCCTCTGGACCTTCTCCAGCTTCTTAATGGTCTTCCTAAATCTGGGCACCCAGGACAGAAAACAATACTGCACATCCGGGCTGACCGGGAGAGATCATAGTGAGCCCATCCCCTCCTTATTCCTCGGTCATATGCTTCTTTGAATGCAGCCCAAGATGGCAATACTTTTCTCACACTGCTGAGTCCCAGAACTTGTTTCGGATGGACTGCCACACTTCACCCATCTTGTACTTGTGGAGCCCAAGCATCGGACTTTTCATTTATTCCTATTACATTTCATCTTACTGAATTCAACTGAATGTTTTGGCCTGTCAAGGTCTTTGGGGACCCTGACTATCAATCAATGTGCAAGCTAACTCCCCCAGCTCTGTACTGTCTTTAGGCCAGCACTGCCCGGGATAATTTGGTCATTGATAAACACGTCAAATGGCCCAGGTGGAGCACGGATCCCTGGTTTATCTCGCTGGAGACTTCCTAACTGATCTGGCCATTCCACCAAGTGCAAGTCCACCTGCTTGTGCTTTCTTATCTATGTGATTTCCACAGGAATCACAACGGACACTTTGTCAAAGTTTGCTCAGATCTCCATCAATGCTATCTCCAGTGCGTCCTTGTGCCCCACAAGGACCTGTCAAATTAACCCTGTCAAAACAGGAAATCGCAACAGGCTGGTATGACCTCGAGGAAGCCAGGCTGGCACTTTGTGATTTCTGCTTTCCTTTCTGTGTGTTTACTAGCCGTTCTTACATTCCAAAATTTTGCCAAAGACCAAAGACCAACTCGCTGACCTCTGATTTACAGATTCCATTGTCTTTGCTTTCTTGAGAGGGCACCACAGGGCTGGAGAAGGACAGATGTCCTAGTTATCAAGAGAGGGAAAGATATATGTGTACTAGCAAGGTTAAAGAAGGCCAGTAGGGTCTGAACTTGGCCTTGAAGGTAAGCAGTAGCAGTACTTCAAGGTAGTCTTGAAGGAGAAAAGAGGAGAGGATAGAGGAGAAGAGAGTCTGGAGAAGAGGGAGGGGAGAGATGGGAAGTGGAGGGAAGTAAAGAAGAGAGAGGGGAGGAGAGGAGAAGAGAAGGAAGGAGAGTGCATCATTATAGCAATTGTTCATAGTTAAGAGCACTATATACCTTTGCAACAATCCCTTGGTGCCTTTAATCCCTCTGTCATCCCTAGGAGGGATGCAAGAATCATTTCCTCTTTTTGCAGATGACTACACTGACGCTCAGAGATAGACTGTGTTCTGCTCAGGTCCCTACGCTAGGGCTGGACCACAGGTTTTCTGATTCTAACAGCAGCCTTCCTCGAACTTGACAGAAGCTTATCAGGAACCTGTGAGGCAGCTTTCATTTCTTGAGGGGACACTCAGCATCACCTATATTAGCAATGAGTCTGAAGCCTTCCAACTACAACAAATGGGTAACAAGTGACCCCGGTGGAAAATAGTGTCCTCTGCTATTCCACCCCTCTCCCATCCTTCTGCAAGTGTTGCCAGCCATCAATAATCCCTGCTGGAGGCTCTCGGGATCCTTGAGGAACTGTGTCCTTGGGGCTCGACAAATCTCCGTGTGCTGCTAGGGGAGTCTTTTCCCATCACTGGCTGGCAGTTTTCCTCAATGTCTCTGTAAGTTTCTATGTTCACAAAGACAACTCTGATATTCCCTGTTCTGAGCACTGCCTTCCCCAGCTGTGACATTCTCTGCTCTAAGCCCCCTCCTAGCTCTGACATTCCTTGTTCTAAGGCCTCTCTTAGCTCTGACATTCAATGATCCTAGGTTTCGCTTTTTTTATCCATGTTTATTGAGAGAGACAATGTGTTTTGTCTGGGCCTGTACCACTACTAGAAATGACCTTGCTTCTCTAAGTATGTGGACTGCTTTTGTCTGTGCTCTCTGGGAGCTTAGACTTTTAATACAGTTAACCAAGGGGTGATTGCAGATATGGTTTTTCTCTTTTCATTTTCCTTTAAAAAAATTCTTTGTTATATGATATGGCTCTCTGGGAGGGGATAGGGAGGGATACACAGCAAAATTTAGTTGATATAAAAACAAATCATATCAATACAAATTAAAAAAAACAGGGAAAAGAATGGAATCTGCAAACCTTAGGCTATTGAGTTCAATTTCAATTCTTGACAAAACTCTATACCATATTATTAAAGGGATGATTAGTGAATATATAGAAAGGGAAACTGTTCACATAGAGTCAGTTTGGCTTTATCAAGTACAGATTATGGCAGGCTAACCTCATTTCCTTTTCTGCTGGAGGTAATAGACTGCTAGATCAGGAAAATGCTGTAGAGTTTACCTAGATTTTAGTAAAGACCAGTGGGGTGGTGGTAAATGTTTGGCGACCAACTCTCCAAGAAAAAGAATGACACATTTTCAAGTTTAATCTGTATTATTAACATTTCCTCTGTCACTTTCTTAAGTCTAGACAATCCACAAAACAATAAATTCAGTCCTGATTTGCAGATTTCGAAGGTACTCACACTGAAAATTTAACAATCAGTTCTGGGAAGGTATTCCCAGCTGGGGGCAGCAAGCTACTGGCAAAGACCCTGACTACCTCCCAGCAAAAGAGCAAGAAGGAGGCCTCTGCACGTGAAGGCTGGAGAAGATATTTTGAAGTGGTCAGGAAGACATGATACCACCTTTGATGCCCGACCAAGCTCTAAGCACTCTACAGCACCTGCTTCAGCCGCCTTCATGGCCATTGCAACAAATTGTTCTCATCTGCCCAATCCACCGGGGGAAGTCTTTGCATGTTAGATGCTCCCCCTAACTCAGCAATGGGTTTGTGGCCTGTTGATTACCCTCAGCCTGGTTTAGCCTGTCTGCAGAAACAATTTACTGGGGTGTTGTTGCTGCATATGCTACAGCTTCTTGGAGCCACAGGTGAGGGTTGGGTGAATCCTGGGCATTCCGGGCCATCACCAGTTGTCTTGACTTTTGTCTTGCCACTGGACTTCAACGACTCAGGAAGAGAGAGGCTGATGACTATGTGCAACTCTGCCTCACTTAAATCCCATTCATTCACAAGTCATGACATCACCTGTGATGTCATTGGTCTTCTTCAAATTGAAGGCCCACCACCACTACCAACAATGACACCACTAACATGCTATCATGCTCTTAGTGTCCCTTGGATGGAGTAAGAGGAGGGAACTGGTCCTCACCAACTCAGAAATTATATAATTGATCTAACAGGTTGAAGAAGAGTGAATGGACAAGATGGGTATGCTGAGGCAAAGTGGCCCTTCAGGGCTACAGGTGGTCATCTCAAGGGTGGCTCACAGGCGCCCAAGCAGAGTAGATCTTTGCAGAGATAGTCTGGTACTCACAAGATCATGGTTCCTAGTCATTCTTTTCATCAGCCAGAGCAATCCTAAGAAATAGTCAATAAGCATTTATTAAGCATTTACTATGCTCAGGCAGTGTGCGAGGCACCGGAATAGCAAAAACAGAGAGAAGCAAAGGAGTCTGAATTGTACTTTGCTCCATCTGTGGACCGGATGGATATACACATTCTGGATACACTCAAGAGAAGAATATAGAATTGGGAATGCCAGTGGACCAGCAGCAGTAAAGAGAGTTTCCTAGGTTCCAAAGAGCTCAATCTCTGCCCCACCAGTTTTTAATGGTTCCTTTGTGCATGGATTCATAGGATCCTAGGTAGTAGTCATGGTAAAGAATGCCCCTCAGTGGCCACCACTCCCCAATATATGTTGTCTCCCTGTGTGACAATACGATATGTATCTCCTTTAGCATTCAGCACAGTGTTTGGCATAGAGTCATAGACTTAAAGTTGGAAAGGACCTTAGAGGCCATTTAGATCAACCTCATCATTTTGCAGATGAAGAAACTGAGGGTCAGAGAAGTAAAGGGAATAATCCAGGGTCACATAGCTATTAAGTGTTGGAGGTGGGATCTGAACCCAGGTCTTCCTGACTCCAAGTCTAGCACTCTAGTCACTATATTTTTTTCATCCATCCATCCATCCATCCATCCATCCATCCATCCATCCATCCATCCATCCAATCATCCATCCATCTATCCATGCAAGATGTAGGGAGTCCTATTGTGCTGACAATTGCTTCCATGTGACAGTGGTATTCTGAGCATTTCATAAAAGACACACTACATACTTCTTCAACTAACCCACAAAGGCTAGTCTCTATGGGCTGAGTGAGAAAGACTAACCCATACTTGGGTTATAGCAACATAAGCTTGGTGCTCCCTGGAGAAGGTGAGAAAACGCACACTCTGGCCCCTGCCTGCCTAGGACTACCAGACATCTCTAGAGTATCAGTGTTGAGTGGGACCAGATTCAGCCTATTCAGAGGACTGCCTGCCAGCTGTGAGCTGCGACTCAATACTTGGCCACCCCAACATATCTTCTGTGACAGAGTTTGCAGCAAAGAAAGAGGATAGGGGTGGTAGAGAACATTTAAGAAGCCCCGAATCCGCCAAGTCAACACCAAGAAGTTTTGGTTGGAGGGTTCATTAGACATAAGAAGTCAGGGAATTCAAGTTTGGTGACTTTCCAATGTCTGGAGAGTGAAAGGATCATCTGAGGAAGAAACTCAGCAAGAAAGCTTCAAGGTCCTCACTGCCTGAGTGAGAGCTGACCTGTATTTAGGGAGCAATAGGCTGTAGTGACTTTTTCAAGAAAAATCTCAGAAAATTGCCCTCTCTGCCATGGGCTCCCTTGAAAGAGTTGGTAGTCAATGGCGTCTTCCCTGAGTTGCCCAGAGTGGTGACATGGAGGAAGGTTGGAAAGGTCTAGATGCCTGTGAATTATTGGACTTTGGACCATCTTCTAGGCATCTTGGTAACCATCTTGTGTATATTCATACTACATATGAATACACAGGTCGCATTATTATATGTATATTACAGACAGACATATGTTCTAACATGCCACATGTCTGTACATGTTCTATATCACAATGTAAGTTCCTTGAGGACAGGGAGTCTTTCACTCTTATCCATGTCATCATCAATTCTGTCTCCAGAAGGTCTTGCTGTGGTATCTTGCTGTGACACTGAGATGACCCTCAGCTATACAGAGCTGAACACCAGCTCTGAAAGTCTCTATCACACTGGAAAAGCACAGAAAGGACCCTTTCCAGGGAACCAGCAACAGGCTGTATTTGCTTTCCAAGGACCAGTGTAGCTACACACCCATAGGCTCCTCATTGGTGGTCTGTCCACTATCTGATGAATTCTTTGGCCAGGGCAGCCCATGGAACAAATAACAATACAGGCTTTGGTCCTGTGTGGGCTCCCTTCTCTTTCTGCAGTGAGGGTGGAAAAGGAAAACTAAGGTGCCAAGAATCTATCTAGAAACACGAATTTAACTGTTGGTACTCTAAATGTGAGATGCTTGTCCACGGGCCAATAAGTGGATACACTAGGGGAAGGGCTGAATCATATTAATCTTGACATTCTAGATATAAATGAAACCAGAAGGCAAAAGGAAGTTGCAGTTAAATTAGAGGATGGCTGACAGGTTCTCCTTGGAGAGGAAGTTGGCGGAGTTGGCTTTGTCATGTGTCTACAGGCAACAAGAAACATCATTTCATGGGTCATCTCGTATTGCACTGCTCATGAGAAGCATTTGCAAAAATTTCACTGTGAAGATAATTGCAGATTATGCATCAACATCTGTTTCAGAGGACAAGGAGGTAGAGAAATTCTATGAAGAACTCAATAAAACCCTCCAAATTAAATCAACATGCACTGTGATATTCAGTGACTTTAATACAAAAGTAGGCATGGGAAAGACAGCAAAAAGAAAAAAAGATTAAAAAAAAGATGTTGGAAAATGTGGTTCAGGAATAAGAAATGAAAGAAGCTGAGGGATTGCAGACTACACAGGAGTCTCACACCCATAACTTTTTTCAAGAAAAGAGTGAGGAGGCAGGGGATGTGGTGGGCACCTAATAGTATCACACACAATGAGACTGATTACATTTTAACAGACAGGAAACAACTTGTTACTGATGTTGGAGTCATTCCTGGAGTAGCTAAGTACAGGCAGACCATTGACTATTTAGAGCAAAGATCAGAGTGGATATAAAACCCGAACAAATAATAAAAATGAGGGGGGGAAAGCCACGATTAGAACAACTCCACCATAACCTATTTAAACATAATGTTAACAGTCAAAAATGGGAAATAGATGGAGAAATGAACATTGATACAGATTAGAACCATTTCCCAAAGAAACTTACTTAATGGAAATCATTTACTATAAAGAAGAAAAGATCCTATAAACCAGCTCCACTAGAAATTGTCTCAATTTCTTGCCAAGCAGAGAGATATGGCAACCAAGGATGACACCTGGTTTAGAGTGTGAATTCATTTGCGAAGTCTTATTGAGGAGGATAATGGATATCATTGAGCAATGGCAAAGACCAATTACAGTCACACACCATTTGATTTGTCAAATGTAACTTCAAGTGACTTACCTACCTCTGGATGGAGCCTACAAAATGTCTCAGATCCAAGGATAGGTTCCAAAAAACATCCACATGAACTTAGCTGGTGGCAAAATGGAGAGAGCTCTGGGCCTGGAGTCAGGAAGACCTGAGTTCAAATCTTGCCTTGGACACTTACTAGATATGTAACCCTGAGCAAGTCACACCCATCACCTCTGTCTGCCTCAGTTTCCTCATCTGTTAGATGGGGATAACAATAGCACCTGCCTTACAGGGTTGTTGGGAGGATTAAAGATGATAATATTTGTAAAGTGCTTAGCACAATGCCTGGCACATAGTAGGCACTGAATAAATGCTCATTTCCTTCCTTCAGCCAAGAAGCAATGAACAATTTCATGAAGGAGTTATGCAAATATTTTTGTAGAAGCAAAGGGGCTTATGATGGCAATTCAAATCCAGGTCATTGCTACTAGAAATTATAGAAGGTTTATCTTGTAGGAGCCCACTCTTGGCAATCTCTGTAGAAGAATGGTGTCAAATGCAAATAGAAACATACATAAGGATCCCTGTAGGCAGCGTATTGACTTCAAAACCCACATATTAACATATCATTTCTGTTCCATTGTATTTTTCTTTTGTTAAATATTTCCCAATTACATTTCAATCTGGTTCAGGCAGTCCTCAAGAGTGTTGTGGGCTTTATGTTTGACATTTCTGATAAAGACCATGCAAAGAAATGGTAAAAACTATGCACCACATGACTGCAGGTTGGAAAAATTAAGCACCTACCTAATACTTTGCAAGATATAACTTGGTGGCATACATATACATACTATCTTTCTTAGATTGACAGCTAACAAATCCCTCTATTACAACTGCAGATCCCCAAATATCCTAGATAACCCAACCAATAAACAATATTGGATTGAGATCTTTATCACAGACAGAACCGTTGAAGGGGAGCAAGTAACTGAGACCAGCTCCTACTGGCTTGGATTTTCAATGTGAGCGTTCACACCTGGGAAATCAGCAAATGCTACAAATCAGGACATGATTGATTGTTCTGTTGACTTTCAAGACTTAAGGAAGCTATGGAGAAAGTATTCCTAATGCAGATGAAATCTCCAAGCTTGTCGTTGCATTTTACCAGCACACTCCTGCCTTGACACAACATCGATTCATAAAAACTGAAGAACATAATTTTCAATAGATGTTGCCATGGCAAATACTTATGGTCCCCAAACTACTTCCAATGGCAAGGTAAAGTTTTTTAAAACATAGAGACCTAGCAGAGGGCATTAAAATCATGTAGAAACAAGATGGAGTTCATGCGATCACTGTTGTCCTCTCTGCCCACTAGAGCAGTCCTGGGGATGCTTTCAGTGAACGTCCTGAGGATGTGTTGACATTTATTCAGCTGCAAAAATCAGTTATGTTATCCTCCCATGCAATAGTCTGTATTGGACAGCACATAAAACAGGAAAGAGTGATAATGACAAGGATAATAACTTAAACCAGAACTGAGTTTATCTGAACCCATCCAGAAGAAACGAGAATTCCCATTTCGCTACTTCTTCTTAAGGTTGACAAAAGGCTTTCCTTACAATCATGACGACTCTGTAGAGTGGGCAGTGCAAGGATGATTCTGTCTGACAGGGGTTCTGAATACCTGAAGAGGGATAGGAACTCGGGTTTATTTTGTAAGTTCCTTGATTAATTTATCATATTTATTTCATTTTGACTTCTATTTTCTTTCTTTTCTAAAAAGGATTCTTAATATCTTTTGTTTCTATATTACCTTCATTTTAAACTATGTCTTTCTGACCCAGTGGGTCATCCCTTGTAAAAAAAAAATTTAAAAACACCAACAATGGGTCAGCAACGCCATCAAATGAATCTTACAGGATATGCACTGCTCTATACCCATAGTACTCCACCTCTTTAACGGAGGGAGGGATGAACCCAGGTTTCTTGATTGCATGCCCAGCAGTCTCTCCACTCACAAGGGACTTTAGTTCTCATATCTGTAAAATGAGGGAACTGAACAAGATGATCTCAAAGCCGCTGGGGATGGAGGGAGGGAGAATGTCTTGCTAAGAAATGGGGGAGTGTTTATGAAACTACATGGAACTCTCCTCTTGTTCGGTGCTCTGAGGTGAGTCACTTTGAGTCATCTTGAGCAGATGTGAATGTGAAACCCTTGACAACCCAGGCTTTGGAATTTCTACAAATGCACAGTGCTGTGGTTCAGACTGCTTGGAGTTATTATCCTTTTATGAAGGGGATTTGTTCCGTGAAATTTGGATTCAGTCAAAGGGCTGCACTTGAGGACCTAAAGGGCCACATGTGGCCTCAAGGCCATGGGTTCCCCACCCCTGGCTTGGACCTTGGGTAAATTCTAAGACCAGTGTGGGACGGAGTCAAAGTTTTCCTCGGAATCCTACTTCCCTTTATAGTCTCAGTACCATGGAGATGTTTCTGGCCAGTTTGGGTCATCAAACAACATCTTCTTTGGGACCCCACTGGCCAATGTTGGGAAGGGGAAGGTGTGAAAGGGAGATGGAGGGAGAGAAATCCCAGCCAATGAGGGCCATGCTCTTTATCAGGGATGTCATAGAGAGGATTCTTGTTTAGGCACAGCTTGGACTAGTGAGCCTTCAAGAGCGCTTCTAACTCTGAAAGGTTATGATTCTGGGCCAGTTGTATGTTTGCTGTACTGGGAATGAACACCAGAGGGCAATGGAGATAACTTCGCCATAGCATCTCAGAATCCGAGGATCATGGATTCAGAGATGGAAGGGACTTTTAGTCCAACCCCCTCATTGTAGAGTTGAGGAAACTGAGGCCCAGAGAGAGGGCATGATTTGCCCATGATCACAAAGGTAATAAGTGGCAAGATTTGAACCCAGGTCCTCAAACTCCAGATCCAGCACTCATTTTCCCCTTTTCCACCATACTGCCATGCCTCCCTCAGTCTACCAGCCCACATTACTTGGAATATAAGGGATGAACTTACAAGGTCTATCTATACCAATAGGACTGGAAGAGACGTTAAAGATCATCTTGCCCAACCTTAACACTTTAAGTGGAAACAGAAGCCCAGGGAAGTGACTTGTCCAGGGTAACAAGTATGTGATAGAGCTAGGACTTCAGCACAGATCATTGGGACTCCTGGACCAGAGATCTTTTTAGTACACTCCACTGTTACCCTCTGTCTCACTGAAAGGAGAAAATGGAGAGGCGGACCAGGGCTCTGAGGCTTTGTTTAGTGGATGAGATTGGTTAGTTCTCACCAAGCAGGTCTCCCACCATATAAACGTCTTTCAAATAAATACTTTTCAAATAAAATCCTGGATTCAGTTACCTATGTATTGTCTCAGGCATAGAGCACTGGGCCTGGAGTCAGGAAGACTTGAGTTCAAATGTGGTCTCTTGATACTACCTGTGTAACCCTGAACAAGTCCCACTTAACCTCTGTCTGCCTCAGTTTCTTTAACTGTAGAATGGGGATCATAACAGCACCCACCTCAAAGGGTTGTTTTGAGGATCTAATGAGATATTTATAAAGTGCTTAGCACAGTACTTGGAATATACTAGATGCTTAATATATACTTATTCCCTTCCTCTTCCCTTACCCCTACCCCTCTCTAGAGAAGTTTTGAGTACACAGCCATGCAGTAAATGTCTTATTATTCCGTATTTTTTTCAAATTGCTTTTATAGATTCTCTGTCAGGGGTAAAGCAACAGAAAGAATCAAGTATGTTCTGTTGGTTCCTGGGTTCAAATCCTGAGCCTACCACTTATTAGCAAGTCACCTCAGTTCTCTGGGACTCAGTTTCTTCATGTGTGCAATCAATAGTATTTATTAAGTATCAACTGTTTGCCAGTCACAGTGCTAGATGCTAGGAATACAAATACAAAAATGAATAAGACATTTAGACTAAATAATTGCTAGTTTAAGTTGGCTTCCAGCTCCAAATCCCATAGTCCTACTGAGAGGCATAATGGAAATAAACTGGTATATATTCCTGGTATAATGGAAATACACCGGTATATTGGAATATGGCCTTTCAAAGGGTGTATATGCCTGGTATAATGGAAATACACCGGTATATTGGAATATGGCCTTTCAAAGAGTATATATGCCTGGTATAATAGAAAGGATGCTCATCTTGGGTTCAGGAGAACTGGATTTGAACTTTACTTCTGTCATGTAATCAATGGGTCTTACCTTAGGTAAGACACTTCTCATCTGTTAAAGGAGAATGTTGGACTAGATTATCTATTCCAAATAAATCATGTTTCTTTCCATCTCTAACTCCTATGATTAGCTGATGGAGCTAGTTAGTGAGTGCAGGGAGGTGCTGTCACCCATGGCTATGGTTCCTGGCCCTTCGAAGGGTTTCCTTGCCAGACTTAAATAAACAGAACAAATCCTCTTAACTGAGTTCTTCACACAGGGGAATGGAAAAAACCCCCACAACGTTATCCAGGCCTTCCCCTAAACAAGGAGAAAAAACATAATAATGTTGTCCTTACCGAAAAAAAAAAGAAAGAAAAACAAAAACAGGAGGCAGAGGCATGGGAAGGAATTTGATTATTTTGACCTGAATGCAAACAGACAAAAATGAATAACTCATAGCAATAGGCAGGAGGTGGATAGGTCCCAGATTTCACTGGACTCACTCAGATTAAGCTCAGCCTTGACCAGCCAGCAGAGCTTAGGGCACCTCAAAGTTGGTGGTTGTTGGTGTGGTGACCCTAGATCTCAACACACCCAGTTGACTCTAAAAAATAGCATAAAGTCATGAGGTTAGAGTCAGCTAAAGGGTACATAGTCACTGAAGAACTATTATTGGCCCAGGGAGATCTTTCCCAGAGGGCTATGGAAGACAATAGGAGGATATTTCTGAAAGAGCAAAAGGAGAGAGACATATGCTACCGAAACATCATTGCTCCAAGAGTCATTTCCCAATGGTTAAGTGATCAAAGGAAATGAACAAAATGTTCTCTAAAGAAGAATTGCAAACTATCAACAACCATATAAAAGATTGCTTCAAATCACTAACACTAAAAGAAATGCACATAAACCACCCTGCAAACTGGCAAAGATGATAAAAGATGGAAATAGTCAATGTTGGAGAAGCAATGGAAAGACACCTTGGTGGAATGGAGCTATGAACATCACTGGTCCAACCATTCTGGGAAGCAATTTCAAATGGAGTCTAAAAGGTGATTCAGAGGACCAAATGATGGACAAGGTGGGCAATGACAGAAAAATTCCCTATATGCTGAAATATTTATAGTAGCACTTTTTGTGGTAAAGACCTGGAAACAAAGAAGATGACGGTCAATTGGAGAATGACTATGTAATGCTAGGTGGCTCAGTGGATAAAGCACTGAGCCTGGAGACAGGAAGAACTGAGGTCCAATCTGGCCTCAGACATTTACTAGCTGTGTGACCCTGGGCAAAACACTTAATCCTGTTTGTCTCATTTTCCTCATCTGTAAAATGAGTTGGAGAAGGAAATGGCAAACCATTCTAGTATCTCTGCCAAGAAAGCCCCAAATGGGGTCACAAAGAGTCAGACAAAGAATCACCCCATCATACACAGCCCAAGCCTTTCTTTCAAACTACCCAAATAATGATGAGTCATAAGAGTATTGCTAATATTTTCACATATATGAAGTAAACAATTTGACCTTATTGAATCCCTTATCATTGGTCTTTAATGCCTACCTTATATTTCTCTTGGATGTTATATGTTGAATCTTCCCTTAAGTTCTGCTGGTTTTGTCGTTAATACCTGAAAGTCTTTTAGTTGATTAAATATCCATTCTTTTTTTCCATTCAGGATTACACTTAACTTTGCTCTACAAAATATAGTATTCCAAGACCTTCAGTGAAATAGCTGCTATGTCTTATGTAATCCTTATTGTAGCTCCATGATATTTATATTGTTTTTTTTTCTTGTTGCTTGCAATATTTTCTCCTTAACCTGGGAGCTTTGAAACTTGGCCATGATATTCCTGTAAGTTTTCCTTCTGAGATTTCTTTTAGGTGGTGATAGGTGGATTTTTTCTATTTCTGCTTTGCCTTCTTGTTCTAGAACTTCAGGGCAATTTCCTTCATAATTTCTTGCAATACTGTATCAAGATTCTTTTCTTTAATCAAAATTTTCAGGTAGTCTGACTATATTTCATGGAGCAAAAGAGCTGGGGTTACGACCAAGGGTAACTTACCCAGCAAAGTTAAGTATAATGTTGAATTTTTTAAAATGGACATTTAACAAACTGAAAGATTTTCAGGTATTTGTGGCAAAAAC
This sequence comes from Vombatus ursinus, assembly GCF_900497805.2. Taxonomy (NCBI): domain Eukaryota; kingdom Metazoa; phylum Chordata; class Mammalia; order Diprotodontia; family Vombatidae; genus Vombatus; species Vombatus ursinus. Next base: position 1,298,772 of record NW_020944201.1, on the reverse strand, counting down.
AGCAGAACTTCAGGGAAAATTCAACATATAACATCCAGGAGAAATATAAAGTAAACATTAAGGACCAATTATAAGGGACTCAATGAGGTCAAATTGTTTACTTCTTATGTGTGAAAATATTACCAATTCTATTATGACTGTCATTTTTGTTTGGGTAGTTTGAAAGAAAGGCTTGGGCTGAGTTGAGTATGATGGGGTGATTCTTTAAAAAGTAAAACTGTAGGGAGAGAAAAAAAGGAGCAATTATCTCATACAAATGAAACAAAAAAGGAAAAATTGATACCGAAGAAGCTAGTAGGGGGAGGGTGGGCAGTGCTGAAACCTTACTCTCATCGGGACTGGGTTAAAGAGGGAACACCATATATATCTAGAAAAGCATAAAAGTCTTCTATATTCAGAAAGAAATAAGGGAGCAAGGGGATAGGGCAGAGGGAGAGAATAAGGGGGGGACTTTTAGAGGGGTGGGTAGGTTAAGCAACAGGAGGGCAAGGTAGTGAGTAGAAGTAAAACAGAGGAGTAGGGAGGCATAGGAATAGGGTGAGAAGGATAGTGAGGAAAAACAGGAAGGAGGAAAATATACACGTAATTACAGCTTAGAATGTGAATGGGACGAATTTACCCATAAAATAGAAACAGATAGCAGATTAAACATTTGAATTCAACAATATGTTGCTTTCAGGAAATGCCATAAAAATGAGAGATACACACAAACATAAAATAAAGGTCAGGAGTAGAGTTTATTATATAAAAAAGCAGGGGTAGTAATCACGATTTCAGACAAAGTTAAAGCTAAAATAGATTTAATCAAAAGAGAAAAATAGGGAAACTACACTGTGTCACCAATATTATTTAATATTGTTTTAGACCGTTTAAAATAACTAGATAGTATAAAATACCTGAGAGCATACCTCCCAAAACAGATACAGGAACTATATGAATATAAACATAAATCATTTTTTATACAAGTAAAGTTAGATCTAAATAATTGAAGTGATATTTATTATTCATGGGTAGGTAAAGCCAATATAATTTTTTAAAATGACAATTTTACCTAACTAATCTATTTGTGTAGTGCCATCCCAATTAAATTACTAAAAAATTATCTTATTAAGTTAGAAAAAATAGTAACAAAGTTCTTTTAGAAGAACAAAAGGCCAGGAACTTCAAAGAAACCAGGGGGAAAAAAGATGTAAAGGAAGCAGATGCAGTAGTATCAAACCTTAAACCATATTATAAGGTGAGAGCATTGTTGAAGTGTAAAATAGATAATTTTGATTATTTTAAATTAAAATTTTCTTGTATAAATACCTATATAGCCAAGAATAGAAGGAGTGCAGAAAATTGGGAAAAAAGCTTTTGTAGGCAATCTCTCAGATAGAATGGGATTGGGTTGGAATATTGCTGTGGTGTGGGAAATGATGAGCTGGTTAATTTAGAAAAACACGGAAAGACATGGATTTATGAAAGAAAATGCTATCCACTTTCAGAGAAACATATGACAAGTAGAAATAAGCACAGTATGGTTTTACATATATGTGTATGGGTGTATATGTATATGTGTATAGATATCTATGTATAATATATGTATAGGTACATATATGTGTATGTATACATTTTATACATACATATGTGCATACTTATATATACATGTATGTGTATGTATGTATACATATGCTTAATTGTAGCCTTCTTTAGGGTGGGGGGGAAATAAAGTAAAAAGTGCCCAGCAGAGAACAAAAGAAAACCTACAAGGAAGCAAAGAAAAGCTGGATAGCTTTGAAAACAATGTGTAGTATTTATTGTATAGGTTTTCTTGAAATGGAAATGTATTGCTCTATATTGAATCCTCTCTTATGGTCTAATGTGTACATGGCAATTATTTTTTCTTTTCTTATTTTGTGCTTTAGTTTAAAATAACATTTGAAACTTTAAAAAAAAACTGTCTGGATGGCTGGAGGTAAAGAAGAGTCCATGTCCGCTTGGAAGAAGGTCTCCAGAGGAGCACCCCAGGGATGTTTGGCTTTGTGGTGTTTAACATTTTGTCCATTTCTTGAATAAAGACCTCAATAGCATGCTATTCAAATGTGTAGATTTATAGGAAACTAATCCCAAAGTGGAATGGGCTACCTTGGGAGGTAATGAGCTTCCCCTCACTGAAAGTCTTCAAGGAAAGTCAAGCCAAATCAATGAGAATTCATTAAGTACCTATTATGTGCCAGGCTCGATGATTACTTGTCAGGTGTGTTGTAGTGAAGATTTGTTTTAGGGTATAGGTCCAACTAGATTGTGTCTGAGGTCCCTTTCTAACTTACAAAGTCAGTGGTTCTATGACTTCATGGAAACAGTGAGAACATCGAAAGAGAGAAAATGATGGGAGAAAAGATGAGAAAAGATGAGACACAAAGACGGAGCCTTGGCAGAATGTCCTCCCTCAGGAGAGGAAGATTTAGGGTGGGAGTTAGCAAGCAGCAAAGGAAACTGAGAAGTGGTCAGACAGGAGAACCAAGAGAGAGCAGTCACAGAAGCCATACAAAATACAAAGTAAATACAAGGTAATTTGGGGATGGGGACGGTGTGTGAGCACTAGCATCTAGAAGGTGACTCTTGAATTGAACTTTGAAGGAAGCCAGAGATTTTAAGTAATGGAGATGCAGAAGGAGTGTAATCCAAAGGCGTAGGAGGGGGCAGCCAATGCTGTGTGTAAGAGGAACAGCAAGTTAGGCCAGTTTGTCTGAAATGGAGAGGCAGTGTTACTATGTTAATTATCCAGTGATGGAGTTCAACATCTGTATTGTCCACCAGATCACATTCTACTCAAGCCACCGGACAAGGGGTCTCATCAGAGTCTCTCTGACACATATGTACAAGTCTTCCAAAAGGCTGCAATATCACCCCTGGCCACCAGAGGGTGGTGATCCTACACATACCTAAACTACTCCCACCAATAGACATTGAACCATGTAGCTTTAATTTATGTCACTCACTGGCTAGGTTCCATACATAACTAGAGCAGTAGGGTCAAACTCAAGTCAAAACAATGGCCACTAATCACATAAGGATCCATACATAAGGATTGACAGCTTTAAAATGTAACGTTATCTATGTTCTGTTGTATTTTTATTTGTTTTGTCCCAATGACATTTTAATCTGGTTCTGGCCACACTCAGGAGTGTTGTGGGCTGCACGCAGCCACTGGGCCATGTTTGACACCTCTGATGTAAAGAATGACACGGAATATTTTTTGAAATATCAGAAACACAAAAATAATCCCTCTAGAGCAGGAGTTCTTAACCTTGTTTTGTGTCATGACCCCCTCTGGCAGTCTTGGTGAAGCCTATGGACCCATATAAGAATTATGTTTTTAAATAATTGAAGGAAATGCTATATTTCACTTAGGAGTTGATCAATATATAGATTTTTTTTCCCATTTAAGTTCATGGAATCTTGGAATTTATCCCAGGGACTATGGACTCTAGGTTAGGAATCCCTGTTCTAGGGCCCTCACTGGTGTGGAATCTCTCTCAAGCAACTACTAAACATACCTTGGTCACATGTTGAAAAGAGTAAAAAAGAAAAGAAACCTACCTCAAGCCATCTATTTTCAAACCATTGTGCTCTTCAAACAATGTTTGCTCTTCTATCTTTAGGATGCTAGGAGGAAAGTCCTGAGCCACTTGCCCTCACAGTCCATCAAAAGCATTAAGGGGAGAGGCACCCTCTCAGGATCAAGAACTCTGATCAAGGAAAGGCTGAAGAAATTTGTCGGGTGATTGGTCTCCCCTCCCCTCCATCTCTCCAGCTGAGGGTATTTGGCTGGCCTCAGCCACTCTAGGCTTCTGATTACCGTATCGCTCTCTGCCTTCTTGGTCTCTGGGACTGCAGATTCCAAGGAATGCTGGTCACAGTTTCAGCTCTTCTCCTGATCCTAATCACTACCATACAGACTACTGGATGGTGGCTATGGTGGCCAAGAAGTTCACGTCTTAAAGGCAACTAACTGTTTCTGAGGAAAAAGACACCAGACCTCTACAGCTGATTGCAGGTCTTCTAGCTCTTTCAATTCTATGGTGTGGTTTCTTTCTTATTGTAAATGCATGTGCAGGGCCATATGATTTCCTGGTTTCTGACGAATTCTGTTTCCTTCTGCAGGAGCTTCCCTTAGGTCCTGCCAGAGATGAGATGGTACCATAGAAACACCCCCTATAGCTATAAAAGGGAGATGTAGGGTAATAGTTAGAAGGGTCCAGTGAAGGATTTTTTTAAGGGTGGAAGAGACCTGGATGGATTTATAGGTAGCAGGAAAGCAACCAGTACATTAGGAGAGATTAGAGATTAGAGAAAGAAGGGAAGTGATGGAAAAGACAAGCTACCAGAGAAGACAAGAGGGAAGGGGGTAGGATCAAAAGCATTAAGTAAATTGTTAAACTCAAATGAGTTGGTTGTCTACTGGAGCAGAAAAGACGCTGGGGGTCACTGCGTGCTTTGTGTGTTTTTGGGGGGTCTGATCTGTAGGAAGGAGAGGTTCAAAGTATGTGGGTGGGAAGGAGCAGAAACAGTCATGTGTTTCTCATTTGTTGATGTTCAGTCATTTTTCAGTCATGTCTGACTCTTTGTGACCCCATTTGGGTTTTCTTTTCAAAGATACTAGAGAGGTTTGCCATTTCCTTCTCCAGCTCATTTTACAGATGAGGAAACTGAGTCAAACAGGGTTAACTGACTTGTCCAGGTTCCCACAGCTAGGAAGTGTCTGAGGCTGGATTTGAACTCAGGTCTTTTTGATTCCAGAGTTGACCTTCTATCCACTGCAGCGCACCCTAGCTGCCTCCTATGTTTATTTCTCCTTATTATTCCTCTCTAGCCCCAATGTGTGGCATGGGGGAAGAGGGCTTAATCTGGGGTTAGAGGACCTAGGTTCAAATCCCATCTTGGCCACTTACTACCTGTGTGACTTTGGGAAAGTCCTTTTCCGTCCCTGGGTCTCAGTTTCCTCTTCTGTAAAATGAGGAGTTTGGGCCAGATTGCCTCTGACGTCCCTCCCAGCTCTAGATTTGGAAGCCTGTTTTTCCAGACAGCTCAGGTATTTTCTCATTCTGTCCTGGATGTCTGTGTGTGTGTGTGTGTGTGTGTGTGTGTGTTTTTAATGTAAGCACAGCAAGTATTCATAAAACAGAGACACTGGTAAAATTAACCAGAAGGCCACATATGTGTCGATTGTCTACAACCCCTTCTGACCTGCTCCTCCCCCTTCCTCTCCATGAACAAGACCTTAAGTATGCTTTTTCCATAGTTACTTGCATTTGGCCAAATTACACTAAAGAGGGTATTCTCTGGGGGTTGAAAGTCTATTCTTCACTCCCCCTAAAACACCTAAACAGCAATGATCTGGTGAGGAGAATAGTGAAGCAAGATGGAGGAGAGAGGCTTTGGAGGGCTCTGATTTCATCCCAGCATAGGATGTGAATCATGACTCTGGAGAAAAGAGGGAGAAAAAGGGGGGTGGAACTGGAGGTGAACTATGTGGGAGGAATCATTTTCTCACACACAAAGGGATGGATGTTAGAGATAATGCTAGGCTGAGTTTGGAGCAGGAGCACATGTGTACATGGGTGCACATGGGCATGCATGGAATGTCTTTGTGTGTGTGCATGTGTGAACATGGGTGTTTATGTGCACAGGCCTTTTTATTGATTATTTTATTTTATGTAATATATTAAATATATTTATATTATATATAATATGAATCTATTTATTGGTTTTATTTATTGATCTTTTTATATGCAGCCATGTTTTTTAAAATGAATTTATTTTGATTTATAAACCATCACTTCCGTAAGCTTTTGAGTTTAAAATTTTTCTCCCCCTCCTTCCCCACCTCCCTCCCCAAGATGGCACACCATCTGATATAGGCTATACATTTACATTCTTATTAAATATATTTTCACATCAGTGATTTTGTAAAGAAGAATTAGAACCAATAAGAGGAACCACCAGAAAGAGGAAACAAAACACAACATCCTTGGACAGTTACACACCTCTCTCAAGAAAAATGTTCCTTGAGATAAGAATTGCTTTCCCAGGTAACATAGTTTGTTGGTTACTTAATGCTCCGTCTCCTTGGTATCCTCGGCCATGTATATTAACTCCACTGTACATTCTTTATGTCAGGTCATGAGGCGGTTTCATGAGGGGCTGGGGAAGATCTTCCTCAGTTTCCCTCACAGGGATCTAGATGCTCAGTGAAGCAGGAGGTGCACCTGGCAAAGGAGAATGGACAGCAGGGGCCCAAAAGCTGGAAGGACTTGAAAGATTATCCACTCTGAGCTTCTCAATTTACAACAGGCAAGCTAAGAATCAGAGAGGGAAGTGACTTCTCCAAGGTCACCCAGGTCACAGAGACAGGTTTGGAATCCAAGTCTAAATCTGATGGCTTTCCGCCATTCCTGGGCTCCTGCTGGGTGCAACTGAAATTCACAGGGACCACGGAGAGATATAGGAAGGGCTCCGAAGGTGGTGTCAAGGATGGAACTGTTGATAACCTTGTACAATTCAAAGGAACACAGGGAAAATTCCCTGAGAAACCTAGGTATTCTGACGATACTTATCTGGTGCAAGTGTGTAACGCAGTCTTTTCTCTTTCATGCATTTGAGAATGAACAGCAGCCCAGAGGCTTAGACATGCCCTGTTTTTATCTGCTGCTTGCAGACAGCTTCTGAGATGGAGAGATGATGGTGACTTCTGGTACTGGGCAGCAGATGCCACCTTCGTGCTCACAAAGTTCAAGTGCCCTGATCCCCAACTGTGTTGACAAGGGGAGGAAGAGGTTTGAAACAGAAGGCGCTGTCTATGGGGGGTACCAGGGAGGAGCATTCTGTAAGGGACTCTAAAAAGCTGATCTGAAGGTTTGGGGTGTATATGAGACAGAGGTGGGGGGGTGGGGGATGGGGGTGGGACACTGAAACAGAATCAGCCTTGGATTCCAGGGAAGCCCTCTACCCAGCTCAGCCCCATAACTGGCATGAAATGACCCTTTTTCTTAATCTTACTAAAGATCATTTCTGGGTATAACCATCCCCCTAATGAAGATTACCAACCTGTGAGGAGCCTCCATGGATACTGTCCTAGCTGGAGGTGTGGGGAAGGAGAGGGAATTTAAATTGGGAGCCAATCTGGGTGGAACCTTACAAATGTGATGGACTAATGGTCTCTGAATGTGTTGATCGTGGGAGTTATTAGGAGAAAGAACCAAGCAGAATACCAGAGTAGAAAGAACATGGAACTGGGAGGCAAGAGGCTCTTAGTTCAAAGAAGGCTTGGCTCCAGGGTCAGAGGGCCTGAGTTCAAATCTTTTCCCTGATGCTTATCGCCAAGGTCACATTATTGAGCCTCCTGGACCTCAGTTTCCTCATCTGTAAAATCTAAGGGTTGGACTCAATGGCTTCTGAGTTTCCTTCTAGCTGTAGATCTGGGATTCTATGTGAGTAATTTTAGTTAAGTCCCTTCCCTTACCCAGGAAGTTTCCTTTTCTGTAAAAGGAGACCAAAAAATGGTTTCTGAAGTCGTATTCGGCTCTAGCTCTAAAATTCTCTGATCCCTTGAACTGGTGGATATATGAAAGGGGCCATGGGTTTGTGCAATAGAAAGGATGCTGGAGTCAGGACCAGGCTTGGATCTCAGCTGAAGCACTCACTGGCTGTATTAACCTGAGAAAGAAACGTGCTTTCCCTGTGCCTCCATTTCCTTACTTGTAAGAATCCTATCTCTCAGGTTGACTTTGAGGAAAGAGGTTTGTGAACCTTGAAACATTGCAGAAATGGTAGGTGTCTTTATGATTTTCCCATAATGCTCGTGAACTTTTGTGCCAAGAGCTTTTAGCTTGTTTAACATGGACTTCAGTTTTCTCTTTTGTCAAATGGGGCAGTTATGAAGTGGTCCATAGCTGGAAAGCAGTCTAGAACCATATGAAAAAGCTGCTAAATCCTTCTCTCCTCTGACACTGCCACCACCTTGCTGCAGACCCTCATCACTTCACCTATGGGCTGTTTTAATGGCCTGATGCAACTGTTGTTGTTATTGCTGTCCATCCTTCCTTCTGGATGAGGACCAATGACATCAGGAGGGTAATGTCTTGACTTGTGGGTAAATTGGATTTAAGCGAGGCAGAGCTAGGCAAAGTCCTCAGCCTCACACTCTCACCAGAGTCATCAAAGTCCAAAAAAGTCAAGATGACTGGCAATGGCCCTGGATACAATGAGTGACCTTGCCCTTTCTAAATTAAGATCTTTCCCAGGTCTCACTTTGTCTGAGGCAATGACCATTCAATAACTAAGGGCTAGCTAAGAAACGAGACAAAAGATGGACTAATTTACTATCACAAGAATTTCAGTCAAGTTTCTGGCCAGAACAGAAAACAATTGCTATTTACACTAATTCTAAGCCATCAAAGCCTGAACACTGAGCCTCAGAGGCTTGGGCTGGGGACTATTATTGGAAAAAGAAGAAGAGGAAGAAGGAGGAGGAGGAGGAGGAGAAAGAGAAGGAGAAGGAGAAGAAGGAGAAAAAGGAGGAGAAGGAGGAGAAGGAGAAGATTAATGGCTTTTTAAAGGGGAAAATGCCATGAGGATTTAAATTCATTTAAATTATCAGTTAATTCATTCCATAAATTCCAATAGTCTCACTGTTTTGGATTTTTATCTGCTAAGACTAATCTTAAATCTTTCCATTTATGATAATCAAAAGTTCCAAACTGAGGCCAGAATAATTCACCAGCTTTATTTTTCCCTGCTTTAGACCAGATATTGCAAAACCTAATTGCTTGCTTCTTTTTATCATCCCTGGCTCAGTTGGAAACTCGCCGTTATCCCAAGATATAAGGAGTTTTTCTAAGGGAATTCCTTTTGGCATGTTGTTTTTGCTACTTTTGGCTCCCATTATATATATATATTTTTAAAATTCTTAAATGTGACCTAGAAAAACCCATCACACACACACACACACACACACACACACACACACACACATTGTGAGGTCTTCCCACCAGTTGTTAATCTCTATATGTTTGAGATATAAGACCTTTATCTGAGAAACTGTCTATAATTCCCACCCCGCATTTTCTCCTTTCCCTCTAAACTTGGCTACATTAATTTTATTTCTACAATCCCCTTTTATTTTAATGTAATCAAAATTATCCATTTTGAATCTCAAAATGCTCTATTTCTTGTTTATTATAAATTCTTCTCCTACCCATAAGTCTGATAGGCAATATGTTTCCTATTCTTCTAATTTCCTTATGATATCTCCCTTTATATCTAGGTCGTATATCCATTTCGATCTTATCTTGGTAAACAGTGTAAGGTATTGGTCTATACTCGATTTCTGACAGACGGCTTTCCAGTTTTCCCAACATTTTGTTTTTTCCAAATAGTGAAGTCTTATCCCAAAAGTTTAAATCTTCACATTTGTCAAACATAAGGTTGCTATAATCATTTACTGCTGTATATTGCATATCTACTCTGTTCCACTGACCCACCTTTCTATTTCTTAGCCAATACCAGATAGTTTTGATAATTACTGCTTTATCATATAGTTTAATATCTGGTATGGCTAAACTTCCTTTACATTTTTTTTTCATTAATTCCTTTGATTTTCTTGACATTTTATTCTTCCAAGTGAATTTTGTTATTATTTTTTTCTAGCTCAATAAAATAATGTTTTGATAATTTCATTGGGATGACATTAGATAAGTGATTGGTTTAGGTAGAATTGTAATTTTATTATAATAATTATAATTATAATTATTTTTATTATATTGGCTCTGCCTACTATTCTCACAATCATTTAAATCTACAATGATTAAATAAAAATGTTTTATAATTATGTTCATGTAGTTCCTGAGTTTGTCTTGGCAGGCATACTCCCAGGTATTTTATGCTGTCTACAATTATTTTAAATGGGGTATCTCTTACTATCTCTTCTTGCAGTCTTGTTGGTGATATATAGAGATGCTGATGTTTTATGTGCGTTTGTTTTATATCTTGCTACTTTGCTAAAATTACTAATTGTTTCAACTAACTTTTTAGCTGAATATACAGGATTTTCCAAATATATCGTCATATCATCCGTAAAAAGAAATAGTTTTTATTACCTCATTGTCCATTCTGATTCCTTCAATTTCTTTTTCTTCTCTTATTGTTATTGTTAGCATTTCTAACACAATATTGAATAATATTGGTGATAATGGGTTTCACTCCTGATCTTATTGGGAAGGTTTCTAGCTTATCCCCATTACAAATAATGCTTGCTGATGGTTTTAGGTAGGTGTTTCATATCATTTTGAGGAAAAATCCATTGACACCTATGCTTTCAAGTGTTTTCAATACGAATGAGTATTGCATTTTGTCAAAAGCTTTTTCTGCATCTATTGATATAATTGTACAGTTTTTGATACTTTTGTTATTGATATAATCAATGATGTTATTAGTTTTCCTTATGTTAAACCACCCTTGCATTCCTGGTATAAATCCCACTTGGTCACAATGTATAATCTTTGTGATATATTGTTGTGGTCTCCTAGCTAGAATTTTATTTAGGACTTTTGCATCCGTATTCATTAATGAAATTGGTCTATAATTTTCTTTTTCTTCTGTTTTTACTCTTCCTGGTTTAGGTATCAATATCATATTTGTTTCATTAAAGGAGTTTGATAAGACTCCTTTGCTTATTATTCCAAATAATTTATTTAATATTGGAATTAGTTGATCTTTAAATGTTTGGTAGAATTCACTTGTAAATCCATCTGGTTCTGATGCTTTTTTCTGAGGAAGCTCGTTTATGGCCTGTTTAATTTCATTTTCTAAAACAGTTTTATTTACGCCAAAAGGCTCACGATGGAAAATGCTATTCACATCCAGAGAAAGAACTATGGAGTCTGAATGCAGATGGAAGCATACTATTTGCTCTCCTTTTCTTTTGTTGTTTTGTTTTATTGCTTCATTCTCGTGGTTCCTCTCGTCAGTTCCAATTCTTCTTTACATCATGACTAATGGGAAAACATACTTAATGTGAATGTATAAGTAGAGCGTATATCAGATTGCACACCGTCTTGGGGAGGGGGGAGGAGAGAGAGGGGGAGAAAATTTAAAACTCAAAACCTTCTGAAAGTAAATGTTGAAAACTAAAAAAAAATTAATTTATTAAAAATAGAATAGTTTTATTTAGATATTCTATTTTTTCTTCTGTTAATCTAGGCAGTTTATTTTTGTAAGTAGTCTCCTAATTCACTTAAATCATTAAATTTATTAGCATATAATTGGGCAAAATAACTCCTAATAATTGTTTTAATTTTTTCTTCATTAGTGGTATATTCACATTTTCATTTTTGATACTAGTAATTTGGTTTTCTTCTCTGTCTTTTTAAAAATCATATTAACCAATAGTTTATCTATTTTATTGTTTTTTTCCATAAAACCAACTCCTAGTTTCATTTATTAATTCAATGGTTTCTTACATTTAATTTTATTAATCTTACCTTTAATTTTTAGGATTTCCAATTTGGTATTTAATTGGGGATTTTTAATTCATTATTTTTTCTAGTTTTAAAAAATTACATACCCAATTCATTGGTCTGCTCTTCTCTATTTTGTTGATATAAGCATTTAGCAATATACATTTTCCTCTGGTTTGCCGCTTTTGCTATATCCCATAGATTTTGGCATGTTGTCTCAGTATTGTCATTCTCTTTAATAAAATTATTTATGGTTTCTATGACTTGCTCTTTAACCCACTCATTCTTTAAGATCAGGTTGTTTGGTCTCCAATTACTTTTTAATCTGTGTTTCCATATTCCTTCATTAAATATAATTTTTATTGCATTGTGATCTGAAAAGGATGCATTTATTATTTCTACTTTTCTGCACTTAACTATAAAGTTTTTTTGCCCTAATACATGATCAGTTTTTGTAAGGGTGCCATGTACTGTTGAGAAAAGGTATATTTCTTTCCATTGCCATTCAGTTCTCTCCAGATATCTATCACATTTAGTTTGTCTAAGATTCTATTCATCTCCTTGACTTCTTTCTTTTTTATTTTTTGGTTAGATTTATCTAGTTCTGAGAGGGAAAGGTTGAAGTTTCCCACTGCCATAGTTTTGCTATCTATTTCCACCTGTAATTCATTTAGCTTTTCCTTTAAAAATCTAGATGCAATAGCATTGGGTGCATATAGGTTTAGTATTGATTTTATTTCATTATCTATGGTACCTTTTATCATACTGTAGTTTCCCTGTTTATCTCTTTTAATTAAATCTATTTTAGCTTTAACTTGTCTAAGATCATAATTACTACCCCTGCTTTTTTTTTTTGCATCAGCTAAAGCCTAATAAATTCTACTCTAGCCTTTTATTTTTACTCTAAGTGTATCTCTCATTTTTAAATGTGTTTGTTGTAAACAACATATTATCGGGTTTTGGTTTTTAATCCATTCTGCTGTTTCCATTTTATGGGTGAATTCATCCCATTCACATGCAAAGTGATAATTACTAGTTGTGCATTTTCCTCCATCCTATGTTTCCTTCTTTCTCTCTCTTTTTAACCTATCCCTATTTCCTTCTAACCACTGCCTCCCTAATGCACAGCCCTTCTAAGAATCCCTCTCTCATCCTCTCCCTTTACCCTCCTATTCCTTAATCTTGCCACCCTTCTAAGAATCCTTCCCTTATCTTCTTTACTTCCCTTCTATTTCTTGATCTCACACCCTTCTAGGAGTCCCTCCCTTATCCCATCCCCTTGCCCCCTCCTTCTTTGTAAGTTAAGACTTTTATACCCTTCTAGATGTATATGTTATTCCTTCTTTCACCCAGTTCTGATGAAAATAAGGTTCTAACACTACCAGCCCTCCACCCCCTTCCGCCTCCGCTGTAATGGTTCTTCCATGTGAGATAATTGCTCCATTTTTACCTCTCCCCACCCCATTTTATTTTATCATCCCATCATACTCAACTACCCCAAGCCTTTTATCTATGTATGTCCTTTCAAACTACCCAAGTTATGATAACATCTTTAAGAGTTATAGATAATATTTTCCTATATAAGAAGTAAATGGTTTGACCTTATTAAATCCCTTATGATTGATTTTTAATGTTTACCTTCTAATGTTTCTCCTGATTCTTGTAGGGCAAATTTTCTATTAAGTTCTTATCTTTTCCTCACAAATACCTGAAAGTCCTTTGGTTTCTTAAATATCTATTTTTTACCCCATGCAGGATTACACTCAACTTTGCTGAGTAAGTTATTCTTGGTTGTAAACCCAGCTCCTTTGCTGTTTGAATATAATGTTCTATGCCTTTTAATGTAGAAGCTGCTAAATCTTGCGTTATCCTGACTATAGCTCCACAGTACTTAAATTTTTTTTCTAGTTACTTGTAGTATTTTCTCCTTGACCTGGAAGCTTCAAAACTTGACTATGATGTTCCTGTGAGTTTTCATCTTGGGATTTCTTTCAGGTGGTGATTGGTGGATTTTTTCTATGTCTGTTTTACCCTCTAGTTCTAAAACTTAATAATTTATTGAAGTATAATGTCTAGATTATTTTTTAATAATAACTTTCAGATAGTCCAACAATTCTTATATTGTCTTTCCTTGATCTGTTTTCCAAGTCAGTTGTTTTTCTAATGATATTTTTCACATTCTCTTCTATTTTTACATTCTTTTGATTTTGTTTCATTATTTCTTGGTGTCTTAGGAAGTCCTTAGCTTTCCCTTGCCCAATTCTAATTTTTAAGGAGTTACTTTCTTTTGTAAGTTTTTGGATCTCTTTTTCCAATTGGTTGACTTTCTTTTCATAATTTTCTTGATTTTTTTGCATTACTCTTATTTTTTCCCTTAATTTTTTCTCAACCTCTCTTATTTGATTTTTATAGTCCTTTTTAAGCTCTTTCAAGAACTCTTTTTGGGCTTGTGACCATTTTGCTTTTTTCTTTGAAGTGGAAGTAGCTGTTTTAACTTCACTATCTTCTGAGTTTGAATCCAGATCTTCTCTATCACCATATGATAGAGATATCACCTCTATCATCATCTATCGTTGCTTAATCACTTTTTTTTTCCGCAACCTATTTCTTGGCTGTCAACTATTATGTTAGAATCGGGCTCTAGTCTCGAGGTGTAGGGGATAATGTGTCAGGCTTCAGGTTTTTTGTGCTGTTGTTTTCTGAGCTCTATCTGGGCTGTCCATCCCTGAAGCATAACCAGGGCCCCTAGCAATTACTACAAATGCTCTTACTCCCTGTGGTCCCTCCTACAGCTGCAAGCATCAGCTTGCCCCTCTGCCTTAACCAAAAACAGGGACTCTGCTTTTCTGCAAGTGCCCACAGCCAGCACCCTCTGTGACTGTACTCAATGTCAGTGGAGGGCTCTGCAATCTTCCTTGATCATCCATGGGGTGCAAGTTCCTAAAGTTGAGGCTACTGCCCTGACACAGCTGCCCCCAGGGCTTTGTTGATTCAGTGAAGGTATCTGCCCCAGGTTATCTGCACTTCAATCAGGTGGACCACCACCCCAGGACATTTGTTGGGTCTTTCCTAATGTCCTCACAAATTGTCTTGGGCTGGACAACTACTTTTCTGTGACTTTTAATTCTTTCTGCCACTCAAAGTTCACTTTGGGGCAATATTCTAAATTATTTGTGGGAGAATTTGGGAGAGCCAGGTAATTTCCTGCCTTATTCCATCATCTTCCAAAGTGTGTGTTGTACATACTTGTTTACATGCTGTCTCTCCCCATTAGACTGTGAGCTCCTTCAGGACAGGAGTATCTTTTTCTTCTTTGTATCCCCGGAGCTTAGCACCGTGCCTGGCATATAGTAGATACTTAATAAATGTTTATTGATGAACTGAAATGATCTATATCCTTGGACCTCCTTAGGGGTATATCAGTACCCCCAGGTTTTGTTTTGTTTTTTATCACTGGATCAACAAAAGAAAGAAAAATCCCACATATACCAAAATCTTAATAGCAGCTCTTTTTGTAGTAATAAAAAAGTGGAAAGGAGTTAAGTGCCATCAATGGGGGTGGTGCGGAATAAACCGTCTTGTAAGAATAATATTGAACTGTAAGAAAGAGCAAATAAGGGAAATTTGTAAAGATACAGGAAGATTTGGATGAACTGATGCAGGGCAAGGAAAGCAGGACCTGGAGAATTTATACATAACAACAGCGTAAAGCAAGACACTAAGGCAATTGAACCCAGATTAAAGGCATCTTGGCTTGTTGTTGTGTTTGTCCTTCATTCTTGAAGAGGACCATGACATCAGGGAGATGATGACATGACTTGCAATTGACTTTGTTCTGAGTGAGGGAGGACTGTGCAAATTCACCAGCCTCACTTTCTCCTCCAGAGCCATCTGGGTCCAGTGGTCAAATATCAATCAGGACAACTGGAGATGGCCCAGGATGCAGTGGGAGACCCTGGCCTTTTCAAGCTAAGGTCTTTTTAGGTTCTCACTTTGAGTGAGGAAATGGCTATTCAGTGAATAAGCCTCTTTAAGAAGTGAGTCAAGGGATGACCCCTCTAACTAAAAAAAAAAAAAATCAAACTGGAAGGTGAAAACCCTCAGGGTTGTTGGCCAAAAGAGAAACAGTTAGGAGGGCCCAAAAAATAACCATTAAGTGATGCTTGGGCAGGGACCTATTGTTGTCCAGTCTATGAGCTCCAGAGTGAATTGGGTTTAAGTGTTGGTCTTTGAGAAAGAAATGTACTAGTAAACCCTAAGTGAACTAGGCAGCTTTCTGCCATCAAAATGTACCTTCTTTTGGGCAGAACACTGGGGAGGAGGGGAGAGAGAAGAGAGGGGACTCCGAGTTGAGTTACCAAACTGGAACTGGCCAGTTGGGTCCCCATTCAGGCAACTCGGACTACTCACAAGTTGCATTTGTCCAATTCTGATGAGGAGTTGTGGAAATTTGTCTCTCTCCCATGCTTCCGTCCCCCAGATACTTTCAACCTTTGCTTAGGAGATGATAATAAAATCAACTCTGAGCTAAGGCCCTACAGCAAAGACACCATTGTTACTGGGAAGGGCCGGACAATCTAGCAAACTTGTTCCTTTCATTTTCTCTATGATTCAGAGTCCTAAGTCACCTAGGTGACAACTGCCTTCCCTTGCTCCTGCTTCCCTACTGTTCCCTACCTTTTCACTTCAGCCCACCCTCTCCCTGATCCTATTGCTCCCTGCCCCTCTCCTTCCACTGTGCCCTATGGAAGCCCTGTTCTATTGTTAACAAACTGTCCTTCGTGCTACAGCTAGATTTTCATCTATGGATCACAAAAACCTGGAACCCCCAGCATCCCTGCTTTATCCCTGCTCACTTTCTCTAGAACTGGATGCCCCTTCCCTCCTTCCTTCCAGGGCCAGGGAGTGTCTTGTTCAAGAAACAGCAAAGGAGGCTCTTCTCTGAGATGCAATTCTTCCTTATATTCTACAGATCGTGGTGGCCATTCTTTACCAGCCTCTAGGGTCATCTAGGCCCACAACAAATTCCTATTATTTAATCTCAACTAGACCCCCACTGGTGCACTGCAATTCTTTGACTCTTTCTCCCTGTTTGACTCCATCCTGCTTACCCCAGTTTCTGTTCCAAACCTTTACTTCTCTCCTCAAGCCACCCCCTGCTCCTTCCATCTCAGCAGAGGACTTCCACTCATACTTGACTGAAAAATGTAAAGTCATCTTTCTTTTCCCCAACTCTACACCTTAAATCTTCCTGCCTCCATTCTCTTCTCCTTTGCTCTAGTCTATGAGGAGGAAGAGCCCTTCTTTTTACCAAGGCTCGCTCCCCCACTTGTGTCCTTGATTTTGTCTTCTCCTTCCTATCTCTTGTAGCAGCTTGCCCCTTTGATCACCTCTTTCTCTAATTTTCAATCTCTCCCTATGCTTTACTGACCATAAGCATGCACTAGTGGCTACAGCAACTGAGACATGCAGAGAGTGGATTGGGAGAGTCCACACCAATGAAATCATGGATCCTTAAGTGTTCAGTCTTCTCAGTCCTGTCTGACTCTTTGTGATCCCATTTGTGTTTTTTTTTGTTTTTGTTTTTGTTTTGTTTTGTTGTTGTTGTTGTTGTTTTTTGCGGAGATACTGGAGTGGTTTGCCATATCCTCCAGTTCATTTTACAGATGAGGAAACTGAGGCAAACAGGGTGAAGTGAATTGCCCAGGGTCACACAGCTAGTAAAAGTCTGAGATCAGACTTGAACTCATGAAGATGAGTCTTCCTGACTCCAGGTCTGGAGCTCTATCCACTGCAGTGCCACCTAGTTGCCCCTTAAAGTATAACAGTGATAATATTATTTGTATTATTGTTGCAATAATAGTAATATTTTATTAGCAATTATGTTAATACTATAATATTTGCTAGTTATTATAGTAATATTATTGATATTTGTAGTAAAAATAATAATGGCATGGAATAAAGCTTTCAAAGTGGAGTGATCCAGCCAAGGAGGCCAAGCTATTTGGGAACCATAAGAGGTGTGGTCATCCCCATCTTCCAGTATGCTCTTTGAGCTATCCAAGAGCATGAGCTTATATGCCAACACTTTCATTCAATTACAAAAAGCAGTTATTTTAATCCATATTTGCAAGAGTTCAGAGAAAATGAAATGTCAAAGAAAAGCACAGGGTAGCAATTGTCCTAGGACTGTTTCTCTCAGAATCCAATAACAATGATAACAACCACATCATAATCAACAACAACAACAATTACGCCTCTAACATTTTCTCATTTGATCCTCACAACAAGACAGCTGTGAGACAGGGAAGCCAGAAATTATGATACCCATTTGAGAAATGAGGAAAACAGAGGTCTGGAGAGATGAAATGGGCCGATGTGACAGAGATTGGGATCAATGTGATTGTAGTGTAGTGCTGTCAAACTCAGATATTGACTTAGAAAACCACACATTAACATTATCTATGTTGTGTTGTATTTTCATTTATTTTGTTAAACATTTCCCAATGACATCTGAATCTGATTCAGGGGCACTGGGCAGTTTTTTTTTTGGCTGCCAGTTTGATACCTGTGGTATCATGCAAAGAGCACAGGGGTTAGAAGATTTAAGTATGAATCCTTACTCTGTCACTTAACAGCTGTGTGACACTTAATTTCCCTGAGTCTTAGTTTCCTCATCTCTAAAATAAGAGGGTTAGGCTAGACATGTTTTAAAGGTTCTTTGAGAGGCAGTGTGGTATAGTGTATAAGGAACTCAACTGGGAAGATTTGGGTTGAAATCTTGCCACAGATACTTACAAGCTATGTGACTCTGGGCAAGTTGCTTAACCTATCTAGGTCTGTTTCCTCAACTGTCAAATTACCTTTGAGGTCTATTTCAGCTCTAAATCTGTGACCCTGTGATCCTTCCAGCTCTGACATTCTGAGATTCTGCCACACAGTCCTATCTGAGCGAGAACTTGCACCAAAGTCTTGTGAATCCCAGGGCATTAGCCTAAAGTGAAGGGGCCTTAGAGCCCAAAGGCTCATGTAAACTAAGGTGGCCCCTCAGGGATGAGACAGGATTTTGGAGATGGTTAGATTCCAGCCACTTGGGTCCAGGATACCAAGAAGTGTCCTTGGATGCCCGAGGACAGAGGTTACCTGCTGTCTTTGTGCTAGGTCCCCCAGCAGAGTTCACTCAATGCCCAGGCTGAGGATCAACACTCTGCAAAGCTCAGCACTTTGTTGCGTGCCTCTGCCATCTGGCCAGGGTCTGGCCAAACTCTCACTGCCTGGTACCCATGGCACTGGGTTCCAGTCTTAGTTTGGTTACCTCCCTAACTTTTAGGGTTACTGCCTCAAAGGTTTTTGAGAAGGGTCCCTGGGACAGGGGATGTCGAGGCCAGTGGGGGGCCTTGGGACATAAAATACCAGGGTTGGGAAGGACCTTAGAGATCATCTAGTCCATCATGATAAAAAATACTATCCACCTCCAAATAGAGAATTGATAGGCTCGGAGTCCAGATTTAAGCATATTTTTTTCCTTTTTATATTCCCCCTCCCCACCTTTGCAACATGGTTAATGTAGAGATGTTTTGCATGACTTCATATATATATATATTTCTACATTTTTTTTTAAATTTTTTTGCTTTTTGGTGAGGCAATTAGGGTTAAGTGACTTGCCCAGGGTCACACTGCTAGCAAGTGTCAAGTGTCCGAGGCTGGATTTGAACTCAGGTCCTCCTGACTCCATGGTCAGTGATCTTGCCACTGTGCCACCTAGCCGCCTCCATGACTTCATATATATAATGGGCATCATATTTCTTACCTTCTCAATGCATAGGAGAAGCAGTGGAGGGAGAGAATTTGGAACTGACAGAGAGGTAAACTGAGGCCCAGGCCTCTTGGTTCCTGATCCTGTCCTTTGTTCTCTACCTTGCAGGGTGGGTCAAAATGGAAGTAGAAGACATCTCCATGCCCTGCCCTTCTCCACACCCTTGCCTGTCCTCTGGAATAGCTTCTCCTGTTGTCTATTTTGGGGCCTAGGAAGTTTATGTTTGTTTATAGCCCTTTATTTTTAGGACCAGCTGACAGGATGTCTGGAACCTTAGCTTCCACTTGTCATTAGTCTGATGCTCAATGACTTCCTGTCTGGAAAACTCCCTTTAACTAGTTACCTTGGAGTACAGGGGATGTCCCAGAATCCTAGTCCCCACACACAAAACTCAGAAAGGTTCAGATCCCCAGGCTGCCCTCCCGTTTCATTACCATCTCTCTCCTTTCATCCAAGGAGCAGTTATTGTTCAATGATGACTTGGGAGTACTAATGATGTCACAGGTCCCTTGCCTCCCAGTAGAGGTGGTGGACATGGGTGCAGAATAATAAGTACATTTTCAGACATGGCCAATGATCTGATTTTGTTTGCTTGTTTGTCTTTAATAAGTCCAGCAGTTTATCTGTTATACCAGCTAGCTCCTTAATTCTTCAGTTTAATTCACATGACCCATGTGTCCCAGGAAGCCTGCAGGTCTGGGAGGACAGTGCTATCCAGCCTTCCCTTCCCATGCTGCAGTCTGGGATGGGAGAATGCGGGGACTCATTCTGTATATTCTTCTATGTGCCCAAAAGAATGGAAATTCCTTGAAGACCCTCTGACTTCTTTGGATCTCCAGATCTTAGCACAGTGCCCAGTGCAGAGTAGACATTTAATATATATTTGTTGGCTGATGAATTGGTGACAAACATGTTTGCTGAGCCTGATGGTGTGGGGAGGTCGAAGGGGGAGTAGTGTCGAATGAAAGCAGGGGACGGCTATGGACAAGGCCCTGAGATTTTCATCATTCTCGGGATTCCTGAAAAACGGCTGCCTTCCTGGCCTCCCCCAATGGGCCCCAAGGAGGTTTCATATTGACCAAGAGCTCCCTTCTCTATGGGAGGATGCTGGCCTTCCATGTACAAGCAGTCACCCACATGGGGTGATTTCAGGGGAAATGGGGAGTCTTCTGTGCCCTAGCATATACCAGCTTCATCATTAGAGCTTGATTCCTTTGACTGAAGGCTTAGTCCTCATTATAATTCCCATTTTTCTGGAAGGGGAGAAGGGTTACCCTCTCCCAGTATCAGGAGGTCCAATTTCAGAAGGCAGCTATGCAATCATTCCAATTCCCAGAATCCATTTCGAAATTGTGCTCACAGCCTGTGCCTGCACTAGGGGGCAGGCAAGGGAGGAGTGTAGGTTCATCAAATCAAACATTTCGAGGGCAGCTAGTTCTGAGGCCCATAGGGGAAGTTACTTGCACAAAGTCACACATAAGAGGTTGTCTAGTCCAGGGGAAAACAGAGATCCAGGAGTTTGGAGGTAGAGTATGTCTTAGGATGAGGTTACTGCTCCTTTTGTGGCAACTAATGAAACTCAGGAGGGTGTTAAGTCACATTTCCTCTCTAGACCTCAGTTTCCTCATTTGTAAAATAAGAAGGTTGGCTTATGGCAACCTCATGGTACATTGGAATGAGTGCTGGATATGGTTTCAAGAATACCAGTGTTCAAATCCTGGCTTTGCCTTCTTACTACTTGTGTGACTCTGGGCAAGTCATTGCCCCTCTCTGGGTCTCAAGTTTCCTCCAGTGACTGGACTTGATGGTCTATGAGGTCTTTTTTTAACTCTAGGCTTAGGGTCCTATGTATGACATTGGACATATCACCTTCCTGGGCCTCAGTTTCCTCCACTGTAAAATGAGGAGATTGTACTGGATAGCTTCTAGTCTAACTGCCTAGTTTTACAGAGGAGGAAACTGAGACTCAGAGTTGAAAATGACGCCCTTGGTCACACAGCTAGGGAAAAGAAGAGGCAGGCCTCAAACCCAGGTCCTCGACCTCCACTGACCACTCAACTGAAGCTTGCCCAATTTATTCCACCTTGGACTTCAGAGGGCAGTATGCTCAGTGGATGGGGCATGGGACAAAGGAGGGGAGGGAAGTCTGGAAAGGCAGCTCTGGGCAGGGATGGGGAGGCCCTAAAGGAGGGCTAGGCCTGCATTGAGGGGGATGAGAGGAGAAGTACAAGACAGCTTTAGCCCAGTCTTGAGGGGAAGAGACCACGCTGGGCTCAACTCTAGCTGCAAGCTGGGGCAAAGTTAGGCGCTGGGGTAACCAGTAGGTATGTGCACTGTGAGGCTTTGAGACTCCATTCCCTGCCTGGGTGCCACTGGCAGAGAAGCCAGGTCAAACCTGAGGCTTGGGAGGCTGCCCCCTGACCACCTCCCAGCCATGTCTGGAAAACAGGAGCAGGTGTCCCTGCACATGGGACCCCAGTGCAAAGCGTGCCTTCTTTGCTCTCGATCTTGTTTTGGAATTAATGAAAAATTAATGAAAAAAAAAAAGACTTAAGAGGCATATCTTTTGACTTTTTATTTAGTTCCATAAATATTTTCATAAGGCTGAGTGTCTTCACAACACTTCTCTCTCTCTCTCTTTTTTTTTTTTTGTTAAACACATTTTTGTTTTTACACACAACTTGGACATTTGTTGGATAGGGTCAAACAGTCAGATATAAACAGAAGAATGAAACTGGCAGATGCACACAGCTGGGGAGGCCCAAACCAGCATCGCCCAGCCCAGCCCAGCCACCTCCCAAGAGCACAGAAATGTCACTGTTAGGCTCCAGCTTAGGCCCGGCCAACCTCCCCTTCTCGACGGCAGTGACATTTGCATTCAAGATGGAGCCCTAGGTAGGTGTTTTGGAGTTACAGCTATAGGCCCCCTCCCTCCCACCCACCCACCCACCCTCCCTCCCTCCCTCCCCACCTAGCCAGAGTGCCCTACTGAAAAAAAAGAAAAGAAACAGAACCCAACTGGACTCAGCTCAGGAACTCTCTTCCTGTCTCCTTAGGAAAAAGCTAAGGTCAACTGACGCCATGCAGGAACTGACAGCTAAGTAGGCTGAGGAATGTGGCGGTACTGGGGAAACTGGGAGAGAGCTTCCTAAAGACCACGTTCACCACAGCAGCTGGCCCATTCCCAGATGGGCACTGGGCCTGGCCTAGCCCAGCCCATTCACAGCCAGGCTGCTTAGCCCAACCCCCTTTGGCTCAGTGGCTGGCCCATTTCCATCACTACGGGCCCAGGGGCCCTCCCTAGAGTGCAAAAAGAAAGAAAGAAAAGCCAAATCAATACTGTCAGTGAGTTGCTAGAAATGGCTGAAAGTACCTGGGGTGGTAGGGGTGAGGACAGGTATGATGGCAGGGCTGATAACCCCTGACCCAGAAGTCTGAAGGGCAGGGCAGTATGGGTGGGGATGGCTCAACAGGGAACTGGGGCCTTGACAGCCTCAGTAAGGTGGGCAGGTCCTGAGTGGGGAGGCTCATTCTTAGCTGGCCCACCATCATGGACAAGCCGGGTTCTCTATCCCCTCATACCTCCAAAAGGGAAGTGAGTTGAGCATCTGCCCAAACTGCTCAATCCATCTGGAAGAACAAACTGCAGTTGCTCAGATCATCTGGGTGAACTGGGCTACCCAGGACATTGCATCAGCCCCTCACCCCCTGCCTCAGGAGGTGGGAGCCACCTCGCGAGGACATACAAAAGCAGCCTCTTGTTTTTCATGACTATCAGTCTCTGCACCCCCTTCCCCACCCCGGCCTGCTTTCTACTTTGGCTCCAGTCTGGTTTGGCCATGGCTACACAGAGGAGCTAAGAGGTTGCCAAACTCTGCTCTCTAGGGGCATTCTCAGGAAAGAAGATGCCAGGCTCTGACTGTGGGTGGCCCGGTCAGGCTCAGCTACCTTCATGATGTGGACCAGAGATGTGACAAGCATCCCCTTCACCAAACAATGCCCTGTCATTGCTCTCTTTCAAGGCACAGAACAGTTAAACCAGGCAAACTGTACTAGCATCCCCTAACACAGCTGTTGTATAGCACACTAACTACTGGTTCAGGTCAGAGGACCCTCTCTGGGTCTCAGTTTCCTCATCTGTAAAATGGGGGTGGAAAGGAGCTGGACTGTTAAGGTCCACTCCAGATCAAAATCTCATGTTTCTCTCCTAGCTGCCATGGAGCTTCAGGGTCTCAAGCTTAGGAAGCCATCTCCTCAGCCCTGGTGACACTGAGCTGTGGTGAGGTCTTCCCATTTCCCCGCATCTTGGCTACTGGCCTACAGCGTCCTGCCATATTCCCAGTGGGGAAACCAAAGGAAGAGAACCTGGGTCCTCCAAAATTGGAATAACTCTTTGAATGAAGCCAAGTCAAGGTTCCTACTCCTGATTTCCTAGACCAGCAGGGATACTGGGCTTGGGATGGACTTCTTCTCTCTTTGCCCCAGAGTCTAATAGAGTCCTTCATGTTTTTCTCCTCTCTCCATCTCCCCCAACTAGATTGGGAGCTCCCAGAGCACAGGGACCAGGTCTTACTTGCCTCAGTTTCCCTGAGTGCCCAGCACAGGCTTGGGCACACAGGTGCTCAGTAAAGATTTGCTGTGTCAGTTGATGGAAACTTGACTTCCTGAGAGGGAAAGGGATATTGGTGGGAGGGAGAAAAGGAAAGGGAGAGTGTGAGTGAGGAGGACAGAGGGAAAGGGAGATACAGAGAGGGAGAAAGGGAAAGGGAGAGTGAGTGAGTGAGGAAGACAGGAATAGAGGGAAAGGGAGATACAGACAGGGAGAAAAGGAAAGGGAGAGTAAGTGAGGAGGATAGAGGGAGAGAGAGATACAGAGAGGAGAGAGCAGAGGGATCTAGGAGAAAAGAAAGTGTGGGAAGGGAAGGGAAGGAAGGAGGGAGGAGGAAGGTGTGATTGTCCATGCAATTTGGTACCAAATGTACATTTGCAGCTCCTGCCCCTCCAGATAGGTTATTGCAACTAATTCACTTTGGCCAAGGCCCCTACTTTGTCCAGATCATTCCCTGATCTTTCGCAACTGGCAGCTTTGGATCTCAGGCCTTCCCTAGGCCAGTGAGCAGCAGGCTAGATGCCCAGAAGTCACTAGCTATCCCTGACCAGCAAAGGGCCTGGAGCTTGCCTCCCAGCTCTTATGCTGCCCCCCCACAGCCCACAAATGGGGGGGAAGTCATGGCTGGGCCCTTTCCTCAGTCTAACAGCAGGTGCTACCCTTCTTAACTAGCGCTGAAGAAGGAGGAGTGAAGCCACACAGTACAACAGCCCTGCCCCCAGAGGGTGGAGCCCTCGGCTTAGAAACCATACAGAAAAAAGACTTTGCACTGGGCAGGGTGGGAAAACACCCTCCAACCAAACCAGTGAGTCCAAAGAAGAAGGCAAGGGGCTGAAGGAGTCCTGACCCCACCCCACTCCCCAGTACCTTCTCCATCTGCAACATCCTGGGGCCACCCAGCAGGCCCAGAGAGGGGAATCAAAGATGCACAGAAGCCAATTGGATAGGAAGCATCTTCCAGATCAGAAAACCCTGATGTTCCCCCAGTTTTGGTGGGACTACCCCCCTCCCCCCGAACACATAGAAAATAGTAAAAGCAATAGAAATACCTAGCGGAATGTCACAGGGTACAATAGAGCACATCCTGACTAGCACGACTGAGAACAGAGGATGCTGGGAGAAATGTTGTTCAGGGGTGGGTGAGTCTTCAGAAACATTCGCCAGAGGCAGAGGGAGAAGGAAAGGGGCTGACCCCCACACACTTTCCGGTTCCAAAGACAAATTAAAAGGGGGGAGGAGGAGAAAGAATCTCCCACCCCATCCCCTAAACCCAACTACAGCAAAGAAAATCATCATCGTTTATGTCTAAAAAAAAATCAAAACACAACAACATTCATGATTGTAAAAGACAGATCAGTGAATCAACCACAGGGTAACCAGAAAGTCATTTGGGGGACACAAGAAAAGGCAAGGTTTTTTTTTTTGTTTGTTTTTTGTTTTTTGTTTTGTTTTTTTTTAAATTAAAGAAAGAGAGTGAGAGAACAGAAAAAAGCAAGGTGGGATCACATGATTAGAAATCATTGGTACATCTTCCTATCTAGTAACAGGTTTTCTTGTTCCCCAAAACATGGGAAAACTCATTTTTGGTCCTACAATACATCTCTCTCTCTCTATCTCTCTCTCACTCTCTCTCTCTCTCGCTCTTTCTCTCCATATATACATACGCAGGGGGTGTGTGTGTATATATATATATATATGCATGGAAATATTAATAGCAACAGTGCTTCTCCGAAAAAAAGGTCCATCTAGAAATATAATTTTATTTATTTTTAAAATCTGACATTTCCCACTGGACGCTATTTTTTAAAGGGAGTTAACCTGCTGAAGTTTTGCCAGAAGGGCGACTGGCTTCTTTTGGGCTCCGAGAACTCAAAGACCTGGGACTGAGTGATGCCGTCTGTCACCAAGTACTGTCCCTGACTCACTGGGTCCTGGGGTGGCGGGTACGCCGGAGGGACAGCCCGGGAGTAGTTGGCACCTAGATGTTGGAGAAAAAAAGGGGAGGGGAGAAGAGCAATTCAATTCAATTAGTAGCCTGTTCAAAGCTCCTCTGCTTTGCCTCTGTCTATGGTGAAGAGCTCCACGGATGATTGCAGTGCTGTCTGAAGATCACGGTGCTGTCCGAAGATCACGGTGCTGTCCGAAGATCATGATGCTGTCCTCAACTGGAGACCTGACTTCATGCAAAGTAGTAACTTAGGTGTAAGTGGCCTTTTTTAGCGCTCAACTGAGGTCCATAAAACATCAGAGTGGGGAAGGGTGCCAAGAGACCATCCATTTTATGCTCATTTTAAAGAAGAGTAAAGTGAGGCCAAGAGAAAAGTGACTTGCCCTAGATCACGCAGCTGGTGAGTAGCACGGTTTCTCATCTCCAATCTTTGTCATCTCGTGGCAGCACGGTGCCTGGCACATGGTAAGCACTATATAAATGCTTATTCCCTCCCTTCCCTATGGGATGAAAACTTATTTTCAGGTGAGACAACTGAGACCCAGAGAGGAGAAAGGACATACAATGAGTGGATGAAATGGCCAGGACTTAACTCAAGTCAGCTAGCTCATTCTTAGGCCAGGATTCTTTGCAATAGACTACGTCTACCTCCAGATAATCTATCCAAGCAGTGATGGCCAAGGAAAGCACCATGGCAGAGGGATGAAAACACCTGGCTTATAATCAGAAGGTCTGGGTTCAAATACTGGAACTAAGATTAGGCAAGTCACTTCCACTATCCAGACCTATTTCCCCCTCTATAAAATGAGAGGGTAGGACTAATTGTTTTCTGTAGTCCTTTCCAGCTTAAGCTCTAGGATTAATCAGTCAGTCAATAAACATTTATTAATCACCTACTATGTACCAGGCACTAAGCTAAACACTGGGGATATAAAAAAGGCAAGGGGCAGCTAGGTGGCACAGTGCATAGAGCACCGGCCCTGAAGTCAGGAGGACCTGAGTTCAAATCCGGCCTCAGACCAAACACTTGACACTCACTAGCTGTGTGACCCTGGGCAAGTCACTTAACCCCAATTGCCTAAAATAAATAAATAAATAAATAAAAAATAAAAAAAATAAAAAAAGGCAAAAGCTAGGCCCTGCCCTCAAGGAGCTTATAATCTAATGGGAGAGACAACATGCAAACAAATATATACAAAGCAAGCTCTATACAGGATAAATAGGAGATAATTTAAAATGGGGAAGGCACTAGAATGAAGAGGGGTTGGGGAAGGCTTCCTGTAAAAGATGGGATTTCAGTTGGGACTTAAAGGAAGCCAGGGAGGTCAATGGTCAGAGAGGAGGGGGTACATTCCAGGCATGGAGGACAGCCAGAGAGAATGCCCAGAGCCAAGAGATGGAAGGTCTTGTTCCTGGAACAGCCAGAAGGCCGGTATCATTGGATCTTGTGTAACCTGGGCAAGTCACATGCTCTCTCTGAGCCTCAGTTTTTTCCTCTGTAAAATTATGGGAGGGGGGCATTTTAAAAAGGAAGGATCACAAAGAGGCAGTAAGGCATCTTTAAGAACAGCCCATGTCAGACAACTTCCTTTTTTGATAAGGTAGATCAGGGAAATTCTGGTAGACATTTGCTTAGAGTTTATCAGAGTACTTGACAAAATTTGTTGGGAAAAAGGGAGAGATTAGGGCAGGGGTGGGGAACCTTTGGCCCTGAGGGCCACATGTGGTGGCCCTTGAGGTCCTCAAATGCGGCCCTTTGACTGAATCCAAACTTCATAGAACAAATTCCCTTCATAAAAGGACTTGTTCTATAAAACTTGGACTCAATCAAAAGGCCATACCCAAGGACCTAGACTAAGGCCACATGTGGCCTTGAGGCCACAGGTTTTCCCACCCCTGGATTAGGGCTAGGTACACTTGAGTGGACTTGGAACTGGTCAATGGCTGGATCCAAAGATGAATCATTAATGGTCTGATGTCAACCTGAAGTAAGGAAGGTCCCAGGGACTGATCCTTGGCTTTGTTCTCTGTGACATTTTTATGGATGACTTAGATAAAGGCATGGATGGCAGGCCGATCAGATCTGCAGAGAGGACAAAACTTGGAGGGAGAACCAACATGGTGGATGCAAAAGAAGCTTGACAAACTAGAACAATGGGTTGAATCTAACAAGGTAAAATTAAACAGGGATAAATGTCATCTCATGGTTCAGTTTGAAAAATCAACTTCACAAGCACAAGACGGAGGAAATAAGGCTAGATAACACTTTATCTGAAAAAGACCTGGGGATTTTAATGGACCGCAAGCTTAATGAGTCAATGGTGTGATATGGCAGTTGAAAAAGCTAATGCAGTTGGATACAGATCAATGGAGGTGATAATCCTGTTCTACTCTGCGCTCAATTCTGGGCCCTGCATTTCTGGAAGGATAAAAAAATAAATAAATCTGGATTAGCCAAAGGAGGGCAACCAGGATGGCAAAAGGCCTTGGGCTCATGCCACATGAAGATTGGTTGAAAACATGGGAAAGGTTTAACCTGCAGAAGGAGAAGATTCAATGAGGACCTGGTAGCTGTGCTCAATTATTTGAAAGGATGGGAGGTGGAAGGATTAGACTTGTTCTGCTTGGCGCCAAAGACTACAGCTAGGAGTAATGAGTAGAAGGTTCATGCAGGCAAGTTGAGACTTAATGTAAGGGAAAACCTTTTTTAAAAAAAAATAATTAATTAAATATTATTATTTTTTAATCTGAACTTAAGAAATAAAACAAGCATTTCCATAACAAAGTGAATAGAAAAACAAAGGCTTGCATGTGAAATTTCAAATCTATTATGTACAATTTGCTTTTCCTTTTACATATATAATAAAATTATTATCTAACTTCCCCCCCCCTTCTGCTCTAGAGATGGCTACTATTAGACACAAATATGCACATAGCTGTAAATCTATACTATACATACTTCTATTTACCAGTTCTTTCTCTGGATGCAGACAACATCTTCCTTCAAAGATCCTTTGTCATTAATTTGGGTATTTAAAATAGTCAAAATGACTTGGTCTCTCAAAGCTGTTCTTAAAATAATATTGGTGTTACTGTGTACAATGTTCTCTTGGTTTTGCTCATTTCACTCTTCGTTATTTCATGTAAGTCTTTCCATGTTTTTTCTAAGATCACTGAGCTCATCATTTCTTACAGCATAGTAGTATTCCATCACAATCATATACCACAACTTGTTTAGCTCTCCCCAATTGATGGTATCTCCTCAATTTCCAGTTCTTTGCTACCACAAAGAGAATTGCTATAAATATTTTTGAACATGTAGGTTCTTTTCCTTTTTCCCTAATCATCTTGGGAAATAGACCCAGTAGTGGTTTGCTGGGTCAAAGGGTATACACAGTTTTATAACTCTTTGGGTATAATTCCAGATTACTCTCTAAAATGGTTGGATTAGTTCACAGATCCACCAACAGTGAATTAGTGTCCCAATTTTTCCATATTCCCTCCAATATTTGTAGCTTTCCTCTTCTATCATTTTAGCCAATCTGCTAGGTGTAAAATGATATCCCAAGGTTGTTTTAATTTGCATTTCTTTAATCAATAGTGATTTAGAGCATTTTTTCATATGACTATAAATTGTCATCAGAAAACTGCCTGTTCATATCCTTTGACCATTTATCTATGGGTGAGGGAAAACCTTTTCAATATTATAACTAGCTAAAAGTGGAATGGCTACTTTGACAGGCAATGGGTTACCCCTCATTGGAATGCTTCAAGTAGAGGACAAATGATCACTTGTTGGTTATGTAATATGTAATGGTTTCCCTTTCAGCTCAGAGAACTAAGATTCCTTTTAGCTGTAACATTCCTAAGAATATGTGTGTGTGTGGGTATGTGTGTAATGTATGTGTGTTGTTGTTCAGTTGTGTCTAATTCTTTGTGACCCCATGGACCACATAAAGTCAATACTGTTCATGGGGTTTTCTTGGCAAAGATACTGGAGTGGTTTACCATCTCCTTCTCCAGTGGATTAAGGCAAACAGAGGTGAAGTGACTTGCCCAGGGTCACACAGCTAGGAAGTATCTGAGGTCGAATTTGAACTCAAGTCTTTCTGAATCCAGGTCCAGTGCATGCACGTACACACACACACACACACACACACACACACACACACACACACACACATTATTAATGCCTTACATCACAGTCATTCCTCATCGTTACTACTGAACCTTCCACCCTCCCTTGTGAAATCCCTTGTGAAAAAGGAAAACCATTAAGTGAAAGCATCCTATACAGAGACACTGTCTGATAATATTCACCCTAGTAATTCCCCACCTCTCTGCTGGGAGGGAGGGAGGGCTTCACTCTTTTCTCCAGGACCTTAATTGGTTTGTCCATTACAAAAGCACAGAATCACAGTTTCAACATCCATCTAATCCAACCTATATGCCAAAGAAATCCCTATTACGACATACCAGGGACATCCATTACTCAGACTTCAACTTTCTTTTAGTGATCTTTTACTTGGCATTTTTGTAGCCATTATGTATACTTGGTTCTGATTATTTCTCTCTGCATCAGTTCATGCAAATCTTACCATGTTTCTCAGAATTCCTCACATTCATCATTTCAGATTGTATTTAAATTTTATTATATACACATCCTACAGGTTTTTTTTTTAGCTATTCCACAACTGATGGACACCAACTGTTGTTTTTACCACAAAGAGTATTGCTCTGAATATTTTGGTATATTTTGTTTCTGTCTTTGACTTCCTTCAGTATGAACCCAGTAGTGGAATTGCAAGGCAAAAGGTTATGGATAGTTGAATCACTTTTCCTTCCTCATTGAGTATTGAAAATCAGAATGGTCAGACTACTTCATAGCTCCACTAAGAGTGCATCAGTGTGCCTATCTACCCAGAGCCCCTCCAGCACCGACTGGTCCCATCTTTTGTTTCTCTTTACCAATTGGCATAGAGTGAAGTGAACTTTGAGTTGTTTGAATTTGTGTTTCTTTTACTAGGCGTGATATGAAGCATATTTTCATGGGCTCATTTATAGTTTGCAAATCTTCCTTTGAAAATTATTCATATCCTTCCATTCCTTATCTTTTAGGAAATGGCTCTTGGTGTTCTGTGTCTGTGTCAATTCCCTGCATATCGTGCATAGCAGACCTTGATCAGATATGATTGAAGCAAAGCATTTTCCCCACTAAACCACTTCTCTTCTTAGTCTGTCTTTATTGATTTTATTCATGCAAAAGCTTTTCAATTTTATGTAGCCACAGAAGCCTATTAATCCCTTATGCTTATCTCTGTCCCTTGTTCAGTTACGAATTCTTCCCCATTCCCTACTCCAACCCCAGCTATAGTTATGAAAGGTATCTGATTTTGTTCTTTTCTAATTTATTTAATGGTGGGTCCTTTATATTCAGGTCCTCCATTTTGAGCTTATTGTAGTATATGGTGGAAGATGCTGATCTCAATCTAACCTTTTGCCAAACTGCTTTCCAGTTTTCCCAGCAATTCTTGTTTAAAAAGGGAGGTTGTCTTCCAGGGTACTTTGTATTCCAGCTTTATCAAACACTGGACAACTGCCTTCAATTTTTTCTGTTACTTGCTTCTCTTCTAAGGTACATTGATCTATTTTTCTGTTTTTAACTAAGTCCTCATGGAAGAGATGATGTTTGGGCTGAGCTTGGAAGGAAATGAGAGATTCAAAGGGGGCAATAAGGAGTCATTAGAGTTTTTTGAGGAGGGGAGTGACTTGGTCAAGATTAAGGGCTTTGAGAATATCACTTTGGCAGAAGTATGTGAGATGGACTGGAGTGGGGACAGACTTGGGATGGGGAGACCAATTAGGAGGCTGTTGCAATGATCTAGGCGAGAGGACACGGGAGCCTAAACTAGGGTGGTAGTTTTGTTAAGTAGAGAGAAGGGGTCATATATGAGAAATGTTTCAAGGTAGAATTGACATGACTTGGCAACTTAATGGATACTGGGTGTGAGGGAAAGATGAGGGAGTTTCAAGAGTCAAGGATGACCTTGGGCTCATGAACCTTGAGTGACTAGAAGGCTGGTGGTGCCCC
The DNA here is from genome assembly GCF_900497805.2 of Vombatus ursinus. NCBI lineage: Eukaryota > Metazoa > Chordata > Mammalia > Diprotodontia > Vombatidae > Vombatus > Vombatus ursinus. The sequence goes on along the minus strand of NW_020944201.1, from coordinate 1,266,807 downwards.
CTACAGAAAAAAAACAAAGTAGGAAAAGGGATGGGTTTGGGGGGAAAGATGATGAGTTCTGTTTTGGACATGTTGAGTTTGAGATCTCCATGGAATTCCAGTTGGAAATGTCTAATAGGGAGTTGGTGACTCAGGACTGGAGCTCAGGGCTCAGAGACTAGGGCTATAGATCAGTTATCCACATAGAGGTGAACCTATAGAAGCAGGATGAGGTGAGAAAGAGAGAGAGAGAGAGAAAGAGAGAGAGAGAGAGAGAGAGAGAGCCCCCAAAAGAAAGTGAGGAGTGACCAAATAGGAGAAGATCCAAGAGAATGCAATGTCACGAAAACCCTGAGAGAAGACAATATCCAGGAGGAGAGAGGGGATGCTCAACAATGTCAAATGCCGCAAAGAGGTCAAGAAAAGGCTCTTGGACTCAGCAATTAAGAGATCTTTGGTAACTTTGGAGGGCAGTTTCAATCAAGTGATGAGGCTGGGAGTCAGACTGTGTTAGGGAAAGCATCACAGCAGATCAAAGCTAGAAGTGACACAGAGAGGAACACAAGAAGGGGAAGGGGCCTGTTGGTTCATGGAATCCAATCCTCTCCTCATTTTACAGATGATAACCATGAGGCCCAGAGAAGGAAAGTGACCTGTCCAAAGTCTCAGAAAAGAGCAACTCACCATGACTGAACAGCAGGGAGGGTTGGAATCTGGGCCCTTTTCACTACTTACAGAGTCACAGATACATTGATGGCTAGAGTTGGGTTATGGAATCCATCTCTTCATTTTACACATAAAGAAGCTAGGGCTCAGAGAGGGTAAGGCCTTTTAAGGTCACACAGCTAGTATGTGACAGATTCAAGACTTGGCCCCAAGGTCTCTGAACATCTCAACTCCTGCCACACGTGTGCTGACTTCTGAAATGGATGCTTCTCTTCATCCATATCTAGGTTACCCTTGAAAGCAGACTTAGGACCATAGATGAGGCTCTCCCAACATGGCAGAACCTTGCCAGAACTGGGCTGCATGGGCCCCTGGCACAATTAAGCAGCATGGATCAAACGTAGATTCTGTGCCAATTGCTATGACAGCAGTTTATTCTCCTGTCTTTATGTTGCAACTACCCCAGATACTTCTTTTGTGTGGGGATGGGGGTCTAATCTAAAAACCTTGCACGTCCTTCAGCACATCCCTCTTCCCTCTATCACCCAGCACTGCATAGCAGTGAGCACGGTAGGTGCCTAATCAATTCTGGCTTTCCTTGATTAGGGAGGATACTGTTACGATCAAGGATTTCAGAGCAAAAAAGAGTTTCCCTCTAAATCCAAGGGCATTGGGTAAAACCAGCCTCTATTAGACTGTGAGATGCTTAAGGGCAGGGCCTGCTTTTGGCCTTTTTTGGTATCTCCAGCGCTTAGCTGAGTGCCTGGCACAGTGAGTGCTTCACAAATGAGAGCTGACTGAATACATTTCTCAGGTCCCTCACAATCACAGAATTTTCCTCACAACTACCCATGAGGTAGAGAATGTAAGTATTATTATCACTGTGGGTATATGTGGGGGGAGGGAGAAAGTGGTGATATTTCATTGGTCTAAGAAACCTGCAGTAAGGAAACCCTGTTCCCAATGCAGATTGGTGACAAGCCTGCAACTCTGAGTCTTAGAGAGCTATCCGGGGCCCCAAGTCACACAACCAGGATGGTCCTGAGGTGAGACTTGAACCCAGGCTCTTCCTGACTTGGTGTCCATTACATTACACATAATGTCCATTAGACCACATGCTCTAAGTACTATTACAGAGGGAGGGATGGGGGAGTTGATGCCTGATTTCCATCTCCTCACCCCCAGCAGTGGATGAAATCCCAGAATGGGGCAGGTCCTTAAAAGCATGTCTACTCACTGATATTCCTTTACAAAGTATGAAAAACGTTCCCGGATGGAAACTGAGAGGGGCAGCTTGCCACTGGCTGGCTAAAGATTAGCCATGCCAGTGGTGGTCATTAAAAAGCAAGCTTGTGGGACAGCTAGGTGGCACAGTGGATAGAGCACCAGCCTTGGAGGACCTGAGTTCAAATCCGGCCTCAGTCACTTGACACTTACTAGCTGTGTGACCCTGGGCAAGTCACTTAACCCCATTGCCTAGCCAAAAAAAGAAGAAAAAAAAAAGCAAACTTGCCAGCCTTGAGAGCAATCATGGTACAGTCAAGACAAGAAGCATCCTTGTGGAGCATAACTCCTTCGCCTGTACCCATTGCATTAGAGGTGAGTAGGGAGAGTATTTCTCTCCCTCTCCCCTGTTGGATATGGCAAGTCAGTGGAAGTGGCTATGAGGAGTGGGACCCTTGGAAGCAGAGAAGACAGCCAGCTATGGATTTAAGAGAGAATTATTGCTGGCAGTTGAGAGTTGAGCTGGGGAAAGGAGTAGGCCCAGAGAGCTCAGCTGAGCAAACTTCCCAGCAGACAATGAACCTAGCAGGGAGGGGGTGAGGATACTGTGAGTAGAGACAGTGCGAGTTAGAGAGTGGGGTAGCAACTAGAATGGAGGAGTCTTATTTTATAGATAAGGAATAGAGGTTAAGAGCAGTGCAGTGACTTATCCACAGTCACATGGCTACTGACAAAGCCTGGATCTGAGCCCAGGTTTTCTGCCACCAAGTGCAGTGCTCATTTTTCTATCTAGTCAAGCCTCTCAGTATTGGAGAGGGAGATGGGGAGGGGCAGATGGCTCTGCCAGAGGAGTTGGTAGAGAGATGACAATGCTCAGGATAAACAGTAAATACAACAGCTTAATCAGAAATTGGCTATTCATAGGCATTTAGCCCCCTCAATCAAGGGGGCTTGGGAATAATTCAGGGCTTTTTTCCATGGTTTTGGCATCCTAGATTCTTGGAGTAAGAGCATTTTTTTATAGCAAGCATGCCAAGAAAGGGAGATCAGATGGGAACATAAGGGAAGGAAAGTAGTGACTGCTGATGAAGCTAAGAGTCACATAATCTTGGGAAACATGACAGTGGATCTCAGTGGTCAAGCTGGGGACAGAAAGGAGGGTCTCTTTCTTCCTGCCCTAACTAGGGAAATGTTGGTTCAATCAATCAATAAACATTTAATAAGTGCCTAAAATGTGTCCGGCACTGTCCTAAGTGATGTTTAACAGTATGAGCAAACGTGTAAGTTGAGTCCCAGTTTGAATGAGTTTACAAAGGGGTTTTTTTCTTCCTTTCTTTTTTTAAAAAATACATTGATCTGTCCATACTTTGCTCCAGAGATAATATCGCTAGGCCTAACATACCCCAAGGAAGCTAACAATACAAAAGAAAGGCCTCATGTACACCAAAATATTCCTAGCAATACTATTTTTTTTGTAATAGCAAAGGACTGGAATAACAGTGGATGCCCATCAATCGGGGACTAGCTAAACAAAGTGTGTGGCAAGAATGTAATGGATCTGCATCATAAGAAACGACCAACATGAAGAATTCAGAGAAGCACCGGGGGAAGTCAGCAGAACAAGAAAAACAACATACAAAATGACTACAACAATAAAAATGGAAAGAACACTAGCAATAACAATTGACTATACTAGCCAAGTTTACCCTGGAGAAGACTTGAGAGTATGTGGCTCCCTCCTCTCTTTGCAGATATAGGGGCTATTGGTGTGGACTAGTGCATATTCTCTCAGATTCGGTTAATGTATTGGGTTTGTTTTCAACTCGTTCTCTTTCTTTTTAAACCTTTGTTCCAAGGGCACACACCAAGTGGCTGACCTCTCTTAATATAGGCCAGACAGGAAGACTCTAGTCCTGCTGCTGACCCATTTTTTCAAGCTTGGACCAAAGGGGATCTTACCTTTTTGCTTACTGACTTTCCTGACAGTCATGGCGGCCTGCCTTTTCTGGTTCTCGGAAATTTCAAAGCCTGAAACAGAGGAAACACACAAGTTACCTGTGGTGAGACAGCTGCCCTGAGTCATTGGCAACAGAACAGAGAGCCAAGGAGCCCACCCTCCAGACACATCTCCTTCCTCCCCACAAGCAGTGCCAAGCTTTTGCCCAAGGCTGACCTACTTTCCTTTTGATGTTAGGGATGGGGTTGAGGCCTGTACAGCAGATTAGCCATGAAAATGGAAGCCTTCCCAACCTTCCTCACAAACCTGGTGCAGTGCTGATCCTTTTGTCCCAACTTCTGCCTGTCTGGGTGTTATAACCAATTTAAGTTACCATAAAATCAAAAACCTTCTGTCAATGGGTTCTTTACAAATCCTCTGTTGCCAGGCCTCCTCCGGGTGATGTAGAAGGCATTTGGGGCTCTCTGAGGTCATGCCAGCGAAGCACAAGCTCAGGCAGAGCCTACCAAGCTGAGTCCGGGCCTGACAATGGACAATGTGTGTTGAGGATAATGTGTTCTCTGGAGGAACTCTTTGACACCTGAGGGGATGGATGGCCACTTTGGCCAAAGCAGCCTTCCAGGTTGTCTGAGTGATGTAGGATCTCCTAGTAGGTAGTACATTATCTTCTCTTTTTCTATCAGAAAGAGACCCTAAAAGATGTAGTACTTAGCAACTGCTAAGGGAAATCCAACAGATTTTCAAAATCAATCAACACCGCCTGAAATACCTTTTCTCCCCACAGTAAAGTAGAAAATCCTTCTGACTGGTGGAGTCCAGGCTTGGGAAATTGTCTACTCTCGGCAGAATCAACCTGTGGCTGGCTTTCTTTGTGTTCCTTCCCGCATATGAAAGGAGAAAGAAGTAAGAGAGAACTTGGCAAGCTCGTCTAGAGTATTAGGAAAGCAAACTAAAGCTAGCCTTTTCATTAGCTCTGGTAGTCAGCCGCCACTGACAAAAGCAACCCAGAGGCATTTCAATGCCAAGTTGGCCCAAGGTCTTGGAGTCATGACTGTTCTCAGAGTTCAGGTAAGACCAGGATTGAACTAAGCCATGATTAATAACAATTCGGTTAGTGAGAAAGGCACCAATTTATACCTATGTGCTTGTTTCTTTATAAAGCTTGCTCCAAATATGTTTATTTGTTGAAATAGGAGTTAAGATATTTTTTAAAGCTAGAGAAAATTCATGTTAAATATCGGTCTCTCTGTGATTCAGAGCCAACAACCAAGATGTTCAACTACCATTTTGTGGCAGCATGCTTACGAGCAGGTGAAGCACCCTTGGAGCAAAACACAGCCTACTGACTGCTTTATTTGCAAACTGAATGTTACAAAATGAAAGCGAATGCCACCAACAGAATGTCCTGTAGGATGAAGAGGCCTACGTTGGACTAGAAGCAGCCAGAGGGTTTGGGATTAGGTCCATTTAACTCTCTGGGTATAGTATCTAGGACCACACCACATGTTGGCAATCACTGAATAAAAACTAATTGATAATTGCTACATTATTGACCCAGCCTGCAACTAGGAGATCAGGTTTTCAGTGCGGCAGCCATTGTGAACATTAAAAATCCTATAATCAACTGTTTTTAAGAGGCTCCCCTCCAGCTGTGTGAAAGAGAGAATGAGATTCTAAGCACAATTCAAAGAATGGCAAATAGTAGTAATTTGGTTTATCTTCTAATGGGGCCCACAAAAACTTCTGCCAGTTGTCTAAAGGCGGGACAATAAAGGAGACAATGCAGATGACGCTTATGTGGGCCATCACTGCCACAACTGCCATGTGCTGAGACGGAAAGACCAAAAAGGACTCTCCAGGCTTATGTTCAAAACCTGAATATTTCCAAGAATGGGGAATGAGACTGGACTTGGGATCTGAGTGGTAGAGGGAACTCCCTCTACCAATGCCGACTGGTACCTCTTCTGCAACTTACGAGTCTAAGGAGCTGCCCGGGACTCAGAGAGGTTAGGTGCTTTGCCCAGGTCACACAGCTAAAAAGTATCATCCAAGATGGAACATGAAACTAAGTATTCTTGCTCGGAAGCCACTTCTCCATTCATTACATCAGGCTGCCCCCCACATCTATCTATCTATCTATCTATCTGTATATATGTACGTACATGCATGTATATATGTGTATATGTATGCATGTGTATATACGTATGTTTACATATATGTATACACATAGATATCATTCTGCACATATTAGCATATACATAATAAATGCCAGATAGTTCAATACAGTTGTTAAAGAGGGAGGGAATGGGCAATGGGGGCTAGGGGATCAGGCGAAGCTTCCTAGCAAAGTGGTAGTTGAGCTGGAAAGAAGCCAGGTCCTCATCACCATGGCCATGATTCGTTTCACAGAAACCACTGACTAAGTCTGAGTGGACTTCTCAACAAAGCCAGAGCCAGGATAGGATCCAACAGCAAAGCCTCATTTTGATAGTTCTTAGAAGGTTTCTAAAAGGTTTTCCTCACAACACTGGTGAAGTGCAGGTGTTACAGACTATTTGACAGATGAAGAAACTGAGGCTCAGAGAAAGGTTGCCCTAAGCCACCCAGCTCCTAAGTGTCACAGGAGGAATCTGACCAAGGTCTCTGCTGACTCATACCTCGTTACCACCCATGTACTCTTTTTTCCCCCATGTACTTTGCAGGAAAGTATTCCCCCACTGGAAAATATGCATAAGACATTTTACACCTAAATTTCATGCCCCCTCCCATCCTTGCCAAGCAGAGTCTACTCCTGGTTGTCCTCTCTGGGTTTCGGGGTTTCTTACCAATTTTTTCATCTTCTTGTACCATCTTTCTCTCTTCTCTGAAAGCCCGGAGCCAGCGAAGCTTCTCCTCCAGTTTCTTGGCAAAGAATAAATGGACCTCCTCCGTCTCCTTGTTATGCAGCTTGAAGGCATTTTTCATACTGACGTTGAAGTCATCGTCGCGCCCATCTTCAATGTCGACCACCTCGTACTTATCCATGTCGATGCGGCCCTTGTAGTAAAGGATATCTCTCCGAATCAGGTCCTAGAGGCAAAGCAAGAGAGGGATTTCTGTTTGAGGGGAAGGGGGCGGTTGCACACTGCAGGCACGCAGGGAACCTTCTACCACTGGCTTATTTTAGGAATGAATACACCTGGGAAGCATTTCGGGTGGGTCTGGCCTCATTGGCCCGGTGAGCTTTGTCCTGGCTAAGCCCCTTCATCCAAGGTAAAATAGAGCCCCCCAACAATGAACTGAGTCCGTAGGCCTAGGCATGCATGTCACCAAGAAGCCACGGGGTACAGGGCAAAGAGTGATGGACCTGGAGTGAGAAGGCCTGGGTTCAAGTCCATGTCCAGTAACTTACCATCCATGTGTCTTTGGGCAAGTCCCTTAATGTGAGGAGGCTTACAGGATCATGAGCTCAACTCCCACTTCTCTTAAAGCTTTTAGGTCTACAAGGTGTTTTTCTCCTACTAAGGCAATTTTTGGGGCAACATGGCATTGTGCACAGAGTACTAGGCCTGGCATCAGAAAGACCTGGGTTAAAATTTGGCCCCAGACACTTACCAGCTAGGTGACCCTGGGCAAGTCATTTTGCCTCTGCCTGCCTCAGTTTCCTCATCTATAAAATGGAGATAATAATAGCACCTACCTCCCAAGGTTGTTATGAGGATCAAATGAGATATTTGTATAGTGTTCTACAAATCTTCAAGTGTTAGAGAGATGTTTGCTATTTTTACTATTTTACAGAGGAGGAAACTGAGGGGAAGTCAGTTCTTCCAGGTCACGTGGCCAGTAAATGTGAAAGCCAGTACTAGAACCCTCATTTAGGGCCTCAGGCCTATTGCTGGATACCAAGCAGTATCCCAGCGGCTAAGGACTTCAGTTCTCTCCTCCTCGGGAAGGCTAATCTTGGCACTACCTATCTAGGCCTGCCTATCTGTCTGCCTAACTCTTAGAGGGCTTAAGTGCATATGGCAAAGCTATAAAGCGAAGTTGCTTGGGAGGGAGGGGAAAGGCACAGACAGAGGGGGGACTGTGAATGGCCCAGGCCAAACCGCCTCTGCTACTGGAACCCAAAGTGTGTGTATGCCCTACTGATGGCGGGTCAGCAGCGTCATCTTCATGTACACAGCATGGCAGGTACACACTTATAAATAAACACTTGCCTGGGGCTAGCTGGTAAAAACAAACAAACAAACAAACAAAACAAAACAAACACATAGAAAGGTCAATCCTTTGCACAATGGTAAGAGAAGTAGATCACAGAATATCAGAGCTAGAAGGGGTCTTAGGAGATCATCTAGCCCAATCCTCTTGTTTTCCAGATAGGGACCTTGAGGTGCTAAGGGGAAAAATGACTACTCCAAGGTCACATAGCCAGTGTGTGCCAAAGCCAGGATGGGTCTCCCTTGCCACTACACTGGCTGGTCTCTCTGTCTGGAGGGTAGGAAGCAGACATGGTTTATTTGGCCTAAAGGTTGGTAAACTTATTGCCTACCCCGACATGGTGAACTTGTCAAAATCCTCGAGACCTACCTCACTAGAGTGCCTGGCCTTCAGAGCTTCCTACCTTCCCTAACTTTCCCAGGATCCCAGAGCCAGGCAACTCAAGGACTTGGGGAATTGTGAGTGGGGCTCAACTGGGTCATGAAAATGCTAGAAAGAGTGGGCACAGTGTGGGAAGACAAGGGCAGATGCCCTACTTGTCCCAGGGAGTTATGGGCAAGCTTGCTTACAGACAAAGGAATGGAGCAGATGATGAGATGGCCAGGAACAGGTCATAAGATAAAGGATGAAGCTTTCTTGAGAATGTCACGCTAGGGTTGGACATTTTGTCTCCCTAGTTCACGTATAGGATCTACAAGCTGGAAGGGACCTGGGGGGATGGGGAGGCGTGCCGCGCCTTGGGGCAGGTGAGGAATTGAGTACAATCTATAACTGACCAACGATCCCCTCTTAGAATATCCTCAACAAGTGGTCAGACCTGAACACCTCCAAGAATGAAGAACTCACTACCTCATGAAGCAGCCTAAATCTCCTTTTGGAGAGCCCTAATTATTCAGAAATTTTCTCTCTATATTGAGCTGAAACCTACCTCTGCAAGTCCCCCTCCCGCCCCCATTGCTTCTAGTTCTTCTTCTTAGAAATGAAAGCTCTTCTTGAAACATCTGAAGACAGCTCTCGTATCTCTCTCCCCTTCCCCACTCCCCCTCTCTCTTCCTCTCTGGTTTAAACAGGCCTAGTTTCTTTAGCTGCTCCTCCCATCATATGGCTTCCATCCTTGCCCTGTCCCCCCAAACCTCCCCTGACTAGTGGGGTTGCTTTCCCTAGAAGGGGCACCCACTTTCCTCACTGGAGTCTGAGATCTGGAAACCAACAGGCTTCTTCCACTGGCCAGCCCTGAGCCAGCCAACTCCCATTCCACTCCAGCTTTCTATGGCCTCCCAGTCAAAGTGGGTGGTGTCTGAAAAGCTCATTCATTTTGATTAATGTCTGACAGCTCAGTTCCAACCTTCTTATTCCACTGACCCTAGCACACTTGTCACTCAGACCCCTTCTGTTGCTTGCAATGGCCTTGCCCTCCTGACCTGGGACAGTGCTGATGGGTGGAGCTTGATTCCTTCTACCCTCCAGGAAAGCTGGGCTCCTCTGGGCTATCTGAGAGGGCCGGCCCCTGGCACAGCTGGGTCAACCCCTGAGCCCCAGGTGCTGATGAAATACTTTGGAAAAAACTGATCTTGTCTTTTTGTCGCCATCACGGCGGCAGCAGCCACGTTCCTCTCTGAGAGCACAGCTATAAATAACCTGAGCGGCACACAGGCTACCAGGAGACAGTTTGGCACCCAAAGCACCCAGCCTGTACAATGGGAAGAGGTCAGTTCTCCAGGGGCATTGGAAGAGCTGTTCTGAGCCAGGGCCATTTGGGTCCCCTGATGGGAAGAGCTCATTCTTAGATGGCATATTCCAGTTTACAAGAGGCCCAGCAGGGTAGGAGACTTAGACCCAGTTTGGAATACTGACTCATTTATGTGTGGTCATTAATTAATAAGAGTAACAGAGGGGCAACTAGGTGCCACAGTGGATAGAGCTCACTGGAAGTCAGCAGAACTTGGAGTCAGGAGGACATGAGTTCAAATCTGACCTCGGACACTTGACACTTACTAGCCGTGTGACCCTAGGCAAGTCACTTAATCCCAACAGCATCACCAAAAAAAAAAAAAAAAAAAAAAGAGTAACTGGTATTTCTATTGAATTTAGCTGCAAGCCCACAGAGATAGGTAGAGCATATGCTGTCATTCCTCTTTCACTGAGACCCAGAGAGGACACAGGGCATACAGATTGGGGCTCCAACCAAGGGACTCTTTCCACGTATGACCCCTGTGCAAGCTGATAGATCTGTTCTAGGATGAAGCGTCCAAACAGCATCCCTACAATAATCATCTGAGCTCTGTGAGTGTGTGTGTGTGTGTGTGTGTGTGTGTGTGTGTGCATGCGCGCGTGCTCGGTGGGTGGGGGGGGGGGGGGGGGGAAAGAAGGGCTCCTGTCAGACTAATCTAATCTTCCACAGCACAGACACACAGGTCGGAGAGATAAGAGGAAAGAGATGGATGTTCAGCTGCCCAACTCCATAAAAGCTTTGCCTTCTGTCCATATGATACACTCTGCTCTGTCTAGACAACACCACAATGACCGGGGTGGGGGGAAGGGGCGCAGGAGCAAAGAACTGACTAGAAGGTTCTTTCTAGAAGGCAGTTCTTGACCTGTTAGGAAAAGCACAGGCATGCCCAGCGACACCTGGTTTTGCTTTTAGCTCAGCTCCTCTAATTCAGTGCCTTTAAGACATCCTTGCTAAGTCCTGCCTCAGTTGCCTCCTGGTTGTTTCAGTTTGGGCACTTCAGTTTCCTCAATTGTAAATAATCCCATCCCCCCATCCAGCTCATTCACATGGTTACATCCAGATAAGTCATTTCTATCATAAGCATCTTTCTGATGTTAAAAATTGCTAAGAGAAACGAGTCCTGCAAAGCCAGGTCCTACGAGTCTTAAGAGGGAGAGTCAGGATTCGAACCCAGCTCCCCTGCCTCCAATTCCTGGCCTGTTTCCTCTCTGCCATCTAGTCTTTTAGGGCACAGTGGCTTCAATTTTATTATTTGTAAATAGGAACTAGAGAATCCTGAAGGCCCGTTGTGTCTGAAAATATTATTAGTCGAAATTTTGGCCCAGAACAAAATTGGTGTCTTCTTGCCCCTAAACCTTCGCTCACACCATTCGTGCTGCCTGCAATGCCTTCCCTCTTCTAATCCTGACCAGCCTTCAGGGCCCAATTCAAGTTGCAGGGCCTCCAGAAAACCCTCCCTGGTCACTCTAGCCCACAGGAGACCCTCTCTCCACTGAGCTCCTACAGCACTTGGTGTCTGGGCCTGTCAGGGATTACTGGTCCTTAGGACAGTGCCTGGCACAGAGTAGAAGTTAATAAATACTTGTTCGTTTGACTTGACTTGTTCTCTTTGCCTGTGTGTGTAAGTCCTGTCTTCTCAACTGGTCTAAGAACAGAAACTCTGACTCATGTACCTGGGCACCTCCCCTGGTGGGAGCACCTTTCCATGAATGTCATAAATCCAGCAGAAGATAAGGAAGAATGTGCTAGGCTTGAGAGCTGCCTTCTCAGGCAGGTTCCCAAGGTTCTAGGCTATGCATCTTTGGCTAAGCTATTTCCTGTCCCTTCTCCTTGTTTTTTTTTTCATCTGGAAAATGGGCTATTAGGAGGATGGAAGAAGGTGATGGATGCAGAGCACTTAAATCTCTAGAGACAGTGCTTGGCACATAGTAATGCATTTCATTTATTTACGTGACAGCTACCATTCATTATATATATATATATATATATATATTTTTTTTTTTAAGACTATTTTCTGGCCTAGGTTTGTGATTTCATTGGTTTAAGGAATTCTCAGTGAGGAAATTCTGCCAACGTGGACTGGAATGAGCTTTTTTCCCATATATTATTATTGTTGTTGTTATTATTATTATTAATGATTGAAAACAGGGCATCTTAGTTACATTGATTTTCCATTAGACTGTAAGTTCCCTGAGGGCAGGGACAGCCTTATTTTTGTTTTTGGGGCCCTTAGAATGGTACCTGGCACACAGTAGGTGTTTAATGAATGCCTGTTGATGGATTAGGTTTTTGGTTTTTTTTTTTGCCAACTTATTATATTTAAGCATGGATACACTTCTCAGGACAAAGAAGAAAGGGATGGATTGGATTTCTCATTTTTCCCACCTTATGAGGTACACCTTAGCATTAGTGGAGGTTGGCCCACATCTGCCCATCTAGCCTAATCTCCTACTAGTCCCCAGTCCAGCTGGCCTCCTCTCCATTCCCCATTTCCAGAATCTGCTGCCTGTTGACCTTTGCTCTGGCCACTCCCCATGCTCAGAACGGACTCCCACTCCCCAACCTGATAAAGCCCCTCCCTTCCACTTAGTTCTAGCTCAAGTACCACCTGCCTCGTGATGTCTTCCCAGAACTCTACCACCCTCACCCCAAAGTGAAACTGGTCCCCTGTTCCTCAAATGCCTCGTCCCATTTGGCCTGGTCCCTACTGTACTTTTGCTTACTCTACACTTAAGCATATATCTATTTGGATATATGTCCCATTCCCTTATTAAACTGTAGGCTCCTTGAAGGCAGGAACTGTGCCTTATTTCCTCTCTGTATCCTCAAGCATTGAGCACATGATGGGTGCCTAATAAGCAGGGGACTGAAGTGATGGAGTGAAACGGTCAAGGACCAGTTACCAACAACCAGCCTGGTGTTCACGGTTAAACGGCTATGGCACAGTCCTGCGGGGAAGAAGCCCACTAGAGCAAGGGAGAGGTCGATACCAGCATCCCATGGCCAACCGGGCACAGCCATGGAGGGCCAGTCAGCCCTAGAGATTGGCTTCTGCCAAGTACCATAAGCCACAGAAGGGTCACTACTGTGGCAAGGTTGGCCTGAATGACTGGTAAGGGAGCCGGGCCAAGCTTGGGCCTCCCAGCACCCCATGTTTAATCAGCATGCAAGAGAGACCTGCTGATCTGATCTAGCCCAGGGCTCAGCCACCTCTTCAGCCCTGAGGGCCCCCAGTGGGATTAAGTGGTACCACTGGTAGACCGAGGGCATGGGCCATGGGAAGAAGGAAAAAAAATGTGAGTTGGAGGAGAGGAAGGGAGAGAGCTATCCAGGGAGTCTCAAGTTAGTGCCTCTAAGGCCCCCATGACATCTGATGGGGCAGAGGAAACACCAGGAGAGGACGGTTAGAGAGTAGAACCCAGGAGCCCCGAGTTCTAGTCTAGGCTCTGTTGTGAACTAGCTATGTGGCCTTGGGTGAGTGAGTCACTCCCTCATTTGGAATCTCAGTTTTCCCTTCTGTAAAATAAGTGGGTTAGACTAGATGACATGGAAGGTTCCTTCCAGCTTTGATGTTCTATGTTCTAAGGCCACTCAAAACGTAAGCATGCTGTATTCTAAAGGCCCCTCCCAGCTCTGATATCCCTTGTTCTAAGGAGCCTCCTAGCTCTGACATCTCCTGTTTGAAGTCCCTTCCCAGCACTGACATTCTGGGTTCTAAGGTTCTCCCCAGCTCTGATACCCCCTGTTCTAAGTCCCCTCCCAACACCAACATTCTGGGTTCTATGGTTCTTCCCAGCTCTGATACCCCTGTTCTAAGTCCCCTCCCAACACTGACATTCTGGGTTCTAAGGTTCTCCCCAACTCTGATACCCCCTGTTCTAAGTCCCCTCTCGGTTCTGACATTCTGTATTCTAAGTCCCCTCCCAGCTCTGCTATCCCTTGTTTTAAGGAGCCTCCCATCTCTGACATTCTCTGTCCTAAGGCTCACCTCTGATATTCCCTGTTATAAGGCCAATTTCATCTCTGACATTCTCTCTTCTAAGGCCTCTCCGAGCTTTGACATTCTATGTTCTAAGGCCCCTTCCAGCTTAGGCATACTATGTTCTAAGGGTCCTCCCAGCTCTGATGTTCTGTGTTCTACAACCCCTCCAGCTCTGATATTTTATCTTCTAAGGACCCTTCACAGCTTGGGCACGTTATTGTCTAAGGGCCTTCCCAGCTCTGACATTTTGTGTTCTATGTTCCAAGGGCCCTAGCAAGAAGATTGTAATCATTTCAGTCTGTGTCCCCTTCACTTCCACCATCCATTTCCTTTGTGAGAGTAGTTAGCCCTCATGTCCAATTCTCCTTTACCCATGTCTTCCATCTCTATTCAAATAGGGAAGATAGGCCAGATCATCAAAGACTCAGGAAACCTGAAGCAAAGGTCTTTTGGACTTCTGGCTTTGACTGGTAGACCACCTGAAAGATAAGGCAAAGGCCAAAGGCACAGCTTGTGGATGCCCATGTCTTTCCTGATCACCTCTTGCCACTGTGGACAGATGTAGCTTAGTGCTTGGGCACTGAGCAGAAAGGGGCCTACTGTAGACTTCAAATGGAAGTCCTTGTCTATAGTTCCATGGTGAAAACTATCAGATATAGTCTTCATGACAAGCTCTACCAGCTGGGCCCATTTGCAGCAGTAGGGGAGGCCCCTAGTTGGCCTTTCCCTGGGAAGACAGTCACCAATTCCTGTTGTAACAGGGAGAGGCTTCTTGTCAGAAGTAGGCTTTACCTTCATTCCCAGATTCTCCTGTGTCTGATGAGTTATGAGTGCTTCTATTCTCTTCAACATTCACCTAGGTTTAGCTCACTGGGAAGCTGTGACCCTGGGCTTCTTCAGCTCCCTCTCACACGGCTCTATTCTGGTCTTCAGCTGGTTTGTATGTTATGGGCCCAGACTGGCTAATGATTTGACTTTGCTCCTAGCCTTTGACATTGGCTCATCCGGCACTGCCCCAGAAAGTCATACTCATAGATAATTAGAAATGGAAGGGATTTGAAAGGTCATCTGGTCCAATTTCTTCATTTTACAAAAGTAGATATTGAAGACCAGGGAAAGGAAGTGACTGTCTCCATGATCCGTGTTGAAGTTTGTTGAAGTTAGATGAATGAACTCAGAGAAAGCAAAACCAAACTGGAGAGAAGGAAGGCCCCTTGGCCATTCTTCCTAGCTTATTTGTCTGTGTCCACACACTCTGGTGGTGAGAGAGGACGAAGGCTTCCGAGGTAGGCTGCTCTGTCGGTCCTGCTGTGGGCGGGCAGGTCTTCTCTCTAGCCTGATGCGCTAACTGGAGCTTGGTGGGGTGCTGGGAGCAGAGCTAGGCAGAAGGTGAGCTGGTGACCATCTCAGTTACAGATCCACAGCCCTTCTCCTACGCAGGCTCAGCTCCAGACTGAGTCAAGAGTCAGCCCATCAGAGACTTGGGTTGAACTGATGAAGACCAAAGTTTGCAGAACCAGGAAGCAATATAGGTGACGAGTAAAACAATGGACAGGAGCACAGCTGCTAAAACTGAACGTTGTGCAGTCATGAGGAGGAAGCTGGGTCCCGAGGAGAGAAGGTCCACGACTCCCTATCCACCCTTCGTTGCCAAGGCAGGACACACGGTTGGGCTCATTCAATGCCTTTGTTCGTTGGATTGAACTTCTCTTTCTTTGGAATCCTTTGTTTTAAGATATGGATGGCTGAGTAAGGAAGTGGCAGGGATAGACTCCAAAATGAAGGTGATGTAAAAACAAGAGATCAGTATATCTTTTGGAAAGAGTCAACTCATTTGCTCAGGACCTGTCCTTTAAATGCGGATGCTGTTTGATTCCAGGCTCGATAAAACACACCCACATACACCCACACACCCACACACATCCACCCACCACACATACGGCATACATGTGGGCATGCATGCATGTGCGCGCGCACACACACACACACACACACACACACACACACACACACACACACACAGAACAGGGAGCTTAAAAAAACAGATGTGGAATTTATGGCCTGAGCTGGAAAAAATGATATTGTCAGAATGACAGCTTTATGACTCAGTGATTTTCCAGTCAAGCATTTCATGTGGTGTCTCAGGGAGTGGGTAGAAGGACTAGGTAGGATGGAGGTAAAAAGTGAGGGGAGGAGGAAGCCTTCAGAACGAGCCCTCCAAACCAGAGACAGCCTAGGCCTTTTTGTAGCCCTCCACTACGAATTTTTTTTCCTCCTGCACGCCTGACAAGAGAGCTTAGAATAAAATTTCTGATCCAGAAATGACCACCTACTGTGGACAGAAGCAAAGAAAATGTGCCCCAGGATTTGGAAGGGAATCTCAGTATGAGAGGGGCCCTCAAAGGACATCTGATCTAGCCTATCCCAAAGCAGAGGCACCCTCTATGATATCCCCAATAAACTGGTCACTCAGCTGTGGCTTGAAGGGTTCCTAAGATAAGCCAGTGCTGTTTTGGACAGGAAGGCATTTACCTGCTAGGGGCTCCTCCCATGCCTCAGTTTCCTCCTCAGTAAAATGAGAGGTTTGGACTCAATGGTCTCTGTATGCCTTGCCAGCTTTAGATCACAGATCCTCTGTGTGACCTTGAACAAGTCCCTTTCCCTCCCTGGGCCTCTATTTTCTCCTCTGCACCCTGAGAGGGTTGAACTAGTGGTTGAGATTTCCTTCCAGCTCTGGCTCTAAGCTCCAAGATAGCTGCTCTGGGTCTCTTAGCCACACTAAGCCACACTTAGCCCTCTGTTTCAGCTCACCTTTCCAAATGTACCTCACTAGGCACTTGGGTGAGGGCTGCTCTTACCCACAGACAGATTAGGCCACTGTCTACATGGAAGTATTTCAGAGGTACTAGAGAGGTCCCCCATGTTGCACAAATTCCTTCCCCCACTCATTTAGTGATGCCCAAGCCCCTCTATCAAGGGCTATAGTTTTCTCATTCCCTGGAAAAGGCTCAGGATTAAAATGCTAATAGCCACCTGCTGGAAAGGGACAAAGGAAATGGAGCTTGATGCCCACGGGACGTGTAGGCTCAAAGGGACGTGAGAGATGATCTACTCCAGTCCCTTGATTTGAACTCACAAGACTAAGACTAATCACAAGATTTAACTAAGACCCAGAGAAGGAAAGGGACCCGGAATCACAGGGTTTAGAGCTGGAAGGGGCTTTACAGAGACCAGTCTCAGACAGATGAG
This sequence comes from Vombatus ursinus, assembly GCF_900497805.2. Classification (NCBI taxonomy): domain Eukaryota; kingdom Metazoa; phylum Chordata; class Mammalia; order Diprotodontia; family Vombatidae; genus Vombatus; species Vombatus ursinus. The sequence goes on along the minus strand of NW_020944201.1, from coordinate 1,249,821 downwards.
GAAAATGAGGCCCTGAGTGGGGTCACTGCCTATGTGGACAAGGAAGGAGATCAGGAAGAGAACTAAGACTTCTGGGTAGGAAAAGGAGGTACTACACAGTGAGGAGAAAGAGGAGGCTGGGGCCTCCAAGACAAGGCTTTTCCAAGCTGGCCCTGGCCACACTCCGGCCTTCCCTGGCCCTCCCCTTTGCCGTTTATGCAGTCCTTACCCCTGTGCTGTGAACCAAGAGGGATGGAGAGACCCACGGTGAGCTGCAGCAAGGGATGCTAGGGCTTGGTGCCCCCACCCTCCTCCCCTCTCCCTTCTCCCTGCCTCCCCCCGCCCCCCACAGTGCCCAGCCCTCTCACCGAGCTCTGTGCCGCCAGGGAGGCAGGAGAAGGAGCTTCCCGGAGCTGGGTTACCTTTTTACAGAGGACCAGCTGGTGGTCAAAGAGGAAGAAGACCCTCTGCTGGTTTCGCCCGTACGGTTGGTATATCCAGGACATCTCCCCGGTGTAGATCAGCTCTGAGCTCCGGTCCAGGATGTCCTCCCCCTGAGAGAGACAAAGTCAGGTCAGAGGCTGCCTGAGCACCTTCAGCTTCCTCTCTCCCTCAACCAGGATGGAGAGGGTAAGGAGGAGATGGCAGATGACCTGCTGGCCATGCCACCAAATGTGGAGAGAAGCAAGTCCCTTATTTTACAAATGAGGAAACTGAGGCCCTGGGAGAGGAAGGTCACACGTAGGAGCCTAGCTGTAGAGCTGGAAAGGGCTTCAGAGGCCATTTACTTCAGCCCCTCTAATTTACAGAGAAGAAAACTGAGGCCCAGGGAAGGGAAAGGAGTTGTCCAGGGTCATATCACTAAGTAGAGGAAATAGAACTAGAACCCAGGCCTCCTCCTCCTCCCAGTTCGAACTCTTGCGGCTTCTAGAAGAGGCCTGAGGAGTGGAAAGGGGGATGCTTTAACGGAGCCCTGCTGCTGAAGTTGGGTCAGAGGAGATTCTTTTCTCAGGCAGGATCAAACATGGCAATTTGCAGCTCCCTTTGGTTGGAAATAAGACTGTGAGCACCTTTCCTCTACTGTGGTAAGAGAATCCTGGAGGGAAGAAGCCAGAGTGCTGGGCTCTCTCATAACCAGGCCTCATGATGGGGGAAGAGGAGGGCAGGGCTGGGGGAGGGGGGGGAGAGGAGGTGGAGTTACTCTTGGAGTTGTAATTAAGGAGGAGACAGGGGGGTAGAAGAAGATAGGTGGGAGCCATGAGAACTGCTGAACCCACCCACCTAAGCTGTAGGAAGCCCTCTCTCTGCTCTCCTGAGAAGCGGGGTGGGGAAGGAGAGGAATTGGCCCAAGTGAGAGAGCAAATGAGTGATGGAGCTGGGATGTGCTCAGGGCTCCTGCAGCCTGGCCCAGTGTTCCCATCAGGCCACACTTGTGGTGGACCATTTTCTTTCCTGTGAAAAGTGTACATCTGAGCAGATGGTACAGGCCCTCTACTTTCCAGATGAGTAAAGGGGGGCAGGGAAAGGGAGAATCTACTCAGTCTCTTGTAATTGGGGTTTCCCCCCTCCCCTTGGTTAATTAAAATCTGCATATTAAAACAGAAGAGGTTGCTATTGACTGTCTTCCTTGTCCATCACCCACAGGGAGCAACACACAGCTGTCCCATCCCTTGGCTAAGAAGCTTGCTACTGCTTCTTAGGCCAAGCTTCCCAGGCTACAGGCCCTGCACCAATGAAGACTCAAGCCCTCAAGTTAGGGCAAAAGACAGGCCCTCAGAACCCTGGAGTAGTCAAGAGCAAGTAAAATCCTATATGCAGTCACCAAAGATCAGGTGGGAGGGGCCTTAGAACCAGGAATGTCAGGGCTAGAGGGCCCTCAGAACAGGGAATGTCAGAGCTGGGAGGGGCCTTAGAACAAGCAATATCAGAGCTGGAAGGGGCCTTAGAACAGGGAAACTCAGAGCTAGGAAGGACCTTAGAACAGAGAATGTCACGGCTAGAAGGCCCTCAGAACAGGGAATGTCAGAGCTGGGAAGGGCCTTAGAACAGAGAATGTCAGAGCTGGGAGGGGCCTAAGAACAGAGAATGTCAGAGCTAGGAAGGGCCTTAGAACAGAGGTCAGGGCTGGGAGGGGACTTAGGACAGGGAATATCAGTCAGATCTGGGAGGGACCTCAGAGCACAGAATGGGAACTTGGAGATGAGCATGTATAATCCAATTTTAGAAATGAAGAAACTGAGGTACAGAGAAAGGACTAGCCTTGTCCTTGGCCACACAATGCCAGAACCAGGGCTAGACCCCAGAGCCACTGGACACCAATTCCCATGATCTTTGTGTCACATCTCATTGCTGTTCTTCCCCCTCCAAGTGAGTCCAAGGATGGGCAGCTCATTGGAAATGCTTTCTCCTAATAGAAGTCAAATGGGCATTCTGGGCTAGAGTCCAGAGCTCTAAGCTGAGCCGGGAGGATACCTGGGAACTCAGTTAACATTTACTCTTAATGAACTGAATCCAAAGTGGTGAAGCCCTGGAGGCGTGGAGGGGGAGGATGAGAATCCAGTGTGGAGGGCCTGTAGGGGATGGGGAAAGGGGAGGGCCTGGCATCCCCTGGCAGGCTGCCAGGCAGCACCTCGGATGTCAGCGATGCAGGTGGAAGAGATGCGACACATTAGAGAACGTGTGGGGTAGATGATGCTTGCAAGGTAATCCTGGCCTTAGCAAGAGCCGAGCTCTTCTACTCCAAGTTATGGGACATTGGGACAAAAATCCTTCATCTGGGTTTCAGTTTCTTCATTTGTAAAACCAAGGGACTGGATGATTCCAGTGCCAGCTGTCTGTAATCAGTTTCCAACAGCCCCAAGATGGCCCCAGAGCAGACCAAATGTAGCCTTCCCCTTAGCACTGTCCCTCCTGTTTGAGTGGCCTCTGGGCCTTTCACAGACTCTTCAGCCTGGCAGAAGTCATGCAAGGTCCTCTGCCTCCCTGTTCCCTTCCTGCACCCCCCCCCCCCAGGCCACATCAGGTGGTATGCATCCACTACCTTTGCCCTCAGGTATACCAAGCAAAAAAGTACTCAGTGTCCCTCTGGGTTAAGTGGCTGGTGGGTAGGTGACCTGGGCCATTCTCTTGGGGGAAAGGTCAAGCAACAAGGGTTCAAATTCAGCTTTAATCATTAATTCCCTTCATGACCTTGGGCAAGCCCCACAATACTAGAATGTTAGAGTTGGAAACTAGCCCTCATTGAATCCCAAAGAGGAGGAAACTGAGAAGTCAAGGGCCTTGTTACAGGTCCTATAAGGAGGATTTGCAGAGCTAACGCTCAAACCCAGGTCCTCTGCCTCTAAATGAAACATCTCCCCCTCCCCGCCATTGTACTTCTAACCAACACTGCAATCTAACTAGAGATTGATCTATTCTGTGTTTGGAGGGCCTGGCTGATGGAGGAAAGAAAAGTGAGAGAGCTAGCTGGGCTTCTTTATGTGTCCCCATGGCTATGCCAGGTCCAGGGGGTAGAGCTGGATGGCAGACCGGAGAAAATGCCCCTGGGGACCTTACAAGGCTAGAACACTGCACAGAGGACAATGAAAGCAGCTGACACTTCTTCTGAGGAAAAATATGCTTTCCTTCTAAGTACATTTGCCCAGGGTCTCTGGCTTCCTCTGAGAAGGGAGGGAGCTGGGCTAGCTGGTCTCGAGGGTCCCTTCAGGGCCCTGGGGTCTAAGTTTCCTCTCTTCCAGCTCTGCTAGTCTGTGATTGAATTCTCGTTTCTTCCCCATGCTGTCTGATGTCATCAGGGAAGTAAAATGAGAAATCAATCTAGTCCCCCAGCTGATCTCGGGGGCCCAGGAGGCTGCCTCATTAGGCCACCAGAGCTCTCAGATCAGCACTCCTGTGGGCCTCCTCCACGTCTGGCTTTTTGTTTTCCTGAACTTGGATACCGGAGCCAATCATTCAATGGTAAACTGGAAGGGGCCCAGGGGATTTGCACAATCAAGCTGGAGGAGATGGGAGCCAGTGAGAGAGAACTGCAGTCCCACGAAATCTAGCCCAGAACATTCGCTGGAAACTCGGGCTCCTGGTAGAAATGTTCAAGAGGAAGGAGGTGAAAAGCAGCTGTCAGGGCCATGTTCCCTCTTTCTTCCTTTCAAGTGGATTAAATGAGTGTGAACAGTGGCAAAGAGACAGCTCGAAGGAATCATCCCAGCATCAGGGAAATTAGAGATGGAAATTTCCCAGAAGCCTATAGGCCTCTGGAACAGGCTCTTCTCACGGTTGCACCCCCACCCCCAATCAGGGCCCGGCTATTGATTGCTACTTAGCGGAACAATTGACGATTTCCTTTCCTTGTTCACGTAGGCACAGTTGGGGCCTGCTTGTCTAGAGACAGAGGGACTGCTCAGCTACAGAGGGAATGGAGCCCGAGAATTTTTGAGCTGAAAGCAGTTGGACTCAAGGAGGGGAGAACTGGGGTGGGGGGGTGGTAATCAAGAGACCCAAGTTCAAATTCCAGTTTAGTCACTTACAAGCTGTGTGATCTCAGGCAAGTCACATAACCTTCCTAGGCCTGTTTCTAGGAGTTTGGTATAGACGGCCTTGGAGGTCCCTTCCAGTTTTAGAGCTAGGCTCCAATGTGTGACTTTGGGCCAATCCCTTCCTGGGGCCTCAGTTTCCTTCTCTTTAAAATGAGGGGGTTGGACTTGATCGCCTCTGAGGGCCCTTCCTGCTTAGAGAAGATATGCTTTCTCGGCCTACACGCGAAGTGGTGAATGCCTCTTAGGCGGGGTACAGGAAAGGTTGGCTTCTTGTTCTCTCCCCCACCCCTTTCCTCCCAGAAAGACAGATTAAACTCTAAAGGCTTTGATCTTTCTCATTTGGTAAATGAAGTTGAAATTAACATGAGGATGCTTCTGACAACCAGAAACATTTGGGAGTCAATGAGAAGGCAGATGGGGTTTCCCCTGCTGATTTCCAGGGCTATTATCCACCAGGCCTCTTTCTCTGCTTGCCTAACAGTGAAATCCTGGGAAACCTCATTGCAAATGGAAGCCCTAAGAGGCTATGGGGCAAAGCTTCAGGGACCTCAGGCCCCACCTGGACATATTCTCAAGGACAGAGGGCATGGTACACCAAGGTGCTACTGCCCATAATGAGGCCTGCGGGTAAGGCAGAACTTTGAGGGCTTCTAGGTGCTCACTACCTAGTGGTACGGGATATCAGAAGAGAACTGAGGCAGGAGAGCGTGGTACAGCTGGGTGACCATTCAACTTTGGTCTACTTCTCTGGAAAATGAAGAGGTTGGGACTAAGGCCCCTCCCAACTCTGACCTTCTCTGTTCTAAGGCCCCTCCCAGCTCTGACATTCCCTGTTCTAAGGCCCCTCCCAGCTCTGACCTTCCCAGCTCTGAACTTCTCTGTTCTAAGGCCCCTCCCAGCTATGACACTCCCTGTTCTAAGGCCCCTTCCAGCTCTGACATTCCCTGTTCTAAGGCCCCTTCCAGCTCTGACATTCCCTGTTCTAAGGCCCCTCCCAGCTCTGACCTTCTCTGTTCTAAGGCCCCTCCCAGCCCTGACCTTCTCTGTTCTAAGGCCCCTCCCAGCTCTGACATGCTTTGATTCTCAGTAACTATAACCAACTCTAGCACATCCTCAGAAACTCCCTTCCCCTTTTCAGAGAAGACAAAGAAGAGATTTAAACCACTTGATTCCAAGAGGTAAGAATTGGTGGGGGGGGGGGGTTCACTCACAGGTCTGGAAACTTTCTTTGCCCACAGCCTAAGCACACTCAGGGCAGAAAGTAAAAAGCAGATTAGGAAAAGAGCAGAGAGAGTCCCAGTATTCAGGAGAGATCATAGTTTAAATTTTGCTTCCGATGTTTCTAAGCTGTGTGAATATGACCAAGACACTAACCTCTCTGTGCCTTGGTTTCCTATTCTGTAAAATGGGGACACTAATCCCTTTGGTATTTCACAGGATTGTCATCAGGAACAAATGAGATGAAATGAGCTTTATGAATCTTAAAATAATACAGATATGTTAGCCATTATTATTGTTACCTTTTTTTGTAAAATGGGAGGATGGACTAGATCATAGCTGAGGTCCCTTCCACCTTGAAATCTCTGATCCTATGACTTCCCTGGGCCTCAGTTTCCTCCTCTGTAAAATTTAGGGGTTGGCCTAGCTGGATGACCTTTGAGCTAGCAAGCAGTTGTTATTAGAGGGGCTGTAGGCAGTTACTTGTGTTTTCGTAGCCCAGGAAGGTAAGGATAGTCATTAAGGATGGGGCCCAACTCTGGCCCTGGACAAACCTGCAAGGAGGCAGAGGACCTACCTGGACGTCCTTTCCACCCTGGCCCCCATGTCCATCCACAGGGACCCAACTAGGCTTCTCATATTTTTTCATTTGCAAGATTACGGAGTTCTATCTTCTAAGGTTTCTGTGTGCACCGACATTCTAAGTTCTTGCTTCTTCTGACATTTTCTCTTCTATGGTCCCTCCCAGCACTGATAGTCCATGTTCTGAGGTCCCTCTCATCCCTGACTTTCTATGTTCCAAGGTCCCTTGGAGCTCTGGCATTCTAGATTCTAAGATTACTTCCAACTTGGACATTCTGTGTTCTAAGATCACTTTCAGTTTTTATATTCTCTGTTCTAAGGTCCCTACTAGTGATGAGATTCTGTTTTAAGGTCCTTCCCAGCTCAGATATTCTCTATTCTGAGAGCCCTTCCAGCCCTGGCATTATGTGTTCTAAGATCCCTCCCAACTCTGCCATTCCCTGTTATAGGTCCCTTCCCTGCTGACATTCTATTCCATTCTCCCTCCCTGCTTTGACATTCTACATTCCATACTCCCTCCCAGTTCCGTCAGTCCATGGTCTAAGATATCTTTTAGCACTGAAGTTCTCTGTTCTCAGGTCCTTCCCATCTCTGACATGCCAGGCTTCCAAGGCTCCTTCCAGCTCTGATATTCTCTATTTTATGTTCAAAGGTCCTTCCCAATGCGAACATTTTGTTGTTTCTTTGGTTCTATGGTAGCATGGCTGCCCCCTCCCTGGGAAGGATGCCCAGCCTCTCCCATCTGGGTAATGTTATTCTATGGCCTGTCAGGTTGGACAGCTCTGGTCTGTGAGATGAATTTGTAATGCCATTACTCCTGGTTCTCTCTGTGGTTACAAGAACAAAACACTAAGTAATGCAGCTCAGCATGTACCTGAGAAGTAGCTGCCTTTGATGGACTTGTCATTGCAAGTCTCTTTTTCTAACATAAACCTTGACAGGACATTCAAGTCACAAACAGTCTTCCCAGTCTGGCCCCTCAGAACTCCCCTGAATAGTCCTTTTCATCCAGAGAAAACCAGATTCCTGACTTTTGCCAGAACTCTGCCTGGGCTCTTGAACATTTATAAGTCTTTGTACGTCATGCCCTATCCTGGAACGCCTGTTCTTCCTCCTTTCTATCATCCTTCGAGGCCCTGACCACAAAACCACACAACTGGAGAATTGGAAAGCACCTCAGCAGCTTTCTAGTCCAGTCCTCTTACCAAAAGGAATCCCCACTCTAACATACCTGCCAAGTAGTCATCTAGCTCTTCTTGGATACTTCTAAGGAGAGGGAACATATCAGCCCTGGAGGCAACTTATCCATCACTTTGGGACCACTCTAACTGTTAGGAAGTTAATCCTGACTTGAAGTCTAAACATGCCTAATCCCTTCAACCAGCTGTCACATGGCATGGCCTAAAGGTCCTTCTCTTGGCTTTCTCTAGCTTAGCAATGTCCTTAAGCTGTGGCCTCCCAGAACTAAAGGAAGCTGTGCTCTGACTGGGGCAGCAGGCACTGGGACCATCACCTCCTCATTCCTGGAAGCAAATGTTTCATGCTAGCTTTCCTAGCTGTTCTCTCACACTATGGATTCATCCGAGTTACAGTACACTCAATGGCCCTTATCTTTTTCAAAGGGAAGCCTTCTTTGATCTCTCCCTCCTTAGACCTCCCAGGCACTGTACTCAAAGAGCCCTCATTGTTTCCATCTTTCTCAGTATTTAGGATGGAAAGCATTTCAAATCCAGCTGACAAACATTTGTTAAAATACCTACTGGGTGCACAACACTGTACTAGTCATGGAGGGAGATACAAAGTGGAGATACCTGACAGTTCCTACTTTAAGGAGCTCATAATCTAGTAGGGGGAGACAGGATAAAAGGACGAATGACTAGAGCACCCCATGTTACAACACGGGGGCCTTAAAGAGGTACAAAGTACTCTCTGGGGAAGGGTCGGGGGGGGGGCGTGTTACTGACAAGAGTTGTGATCAGGGAAGACTTCCTACAGGAAATAGCTTTCAACTAGATTTTCACGGAGGGGCAGGGATTCAGCAGGCAAAGGACAAGAGGACATGCTGTGGTCCAAAGGGGTGGAACAACAGGAGAAGTACTGAGTCTGGGGAATATCAAAGAGTCTAGTTTGACTAGGATGTAAATGGAGGAAAGTGATACGAGCTAATGCTGGAAAGGGAGGGTGGTACCAGATTATGGAGGGCCTTGAATGTTAGGCAGAGGAGATTGGACTTTCTCTGGAGTGGCAATAAGGAGTCATTGAAATTTCTGAGCAGGACACAAACCCAGAGGTCACAAAGAAACAAGATGAGGTGGGCAGTGTGAGAAGAGTGAATTAAAAAGAGAGGGTGGAGGCAGAAAGTGAGTAAACCCTTCTCTGACCAGTCCCCGGACCCTTTCACTGTCTTCTCCAATCTTTGTGGCTCCTCACTTATGTATGGGAGGTAGAGACAACAAGAGTGTGGGGGTGAAAAGAAAGAAGCCCCAGAGTTAGTGAGAGGACTTAGGATGACAGGCTTTATAGGTGGCCCAGATGGTAGAGGTCATCTATACCAGACGTGACAGACTCTCAGCCACTGAGAGTGAGAACAGAACCAGAATAAAATGTCATTGGGAAATATTTAACAAAATAAATAAAAAGACAATTTAACATAGCTTATGTTAAATGTGTGGTTTTCTAAGTTAATATGCTGTGCAGTTTCTATCTGAATTTGACATCACTGGTTTAGAACACTGCTTACATGACAGAGGAGGAAATCCAAGGCCCATCAACGTGGGGTGAAATATGGCAAAGCTAAGTCACTGAGCCAGGATCTGAAAAGCCAGGGCCTCTGGCTTCAAATTCAATGCCCTTTCCATTAGACCATGCTGCTGTTAAGAACATCAAGAAATGAAGACACTCAAGTGGAACACAGTCAAATTTCAGCTGGATCCCGAGAGCGAGCTCTAAAGCGACACATGCAAATTGTCTGTAAAGGCCCGTGCTATTTCCCGCTATTTCATATGCATAGTTAGGGCCCCTGGAGAAACTCCCAGAGATCCCAAAAGTTAGCTAGCAAGATTGGCCCCAACAGCTCAGTTTGCATTCAGAATCACAGAATTTGAGAATTGGACAATGGGACTTCAGTGGCTGCCTAATCCAAACCACATAGGAAAAGATTTCCACCATGACCCACTTGATAAGAGGCTGTCCAGCCTCTCCCGGAAGGCCTCCAAGGAAGGGGAGCCTACCATCTTTGGCAGAACTCAGTCCACTTGGGGACAATTTGAATTCTTACGAAGCTTCTTCTCTTGAGATTGAGTACCAGTTGCTCTTAGTTCTACTTTCCGGGGTCAACCAGAACAAACTAAACGCCCCCAAAATTGGTGTTCAGAACTAGACACAATGCTTCATGATCTGATGAGAGGGGTTGTCACCTCCTCATTCCTGGAAACTAAGGCTTCTCTTGATGCAGCCCAAGAACACATTAGCTTTTTTGGCTCCTACGTCATACCGTTGACTCAGATTGAGCTTGAGGTCCACTAAGACCCCCAGATCATTTACAGACCAGGTCCTAACTCACCACACGTCCCTCACCCTCTACTTATGCAGTTGATTTTGGAGCTCAAGTGAGACTTTCCTTTCTGTCCCTAGTGCATTTCATTGTATTAGCTTCACCCAATGCTCTGGCCTGTCAAGAGCCTTATGGATCCTGACTCTGAAATCTGGTGTGTTAGCTCTCCCTCCCAGCTGTGTGTCATCTGCCCATCTGATAAGCGTACCATCTGTGCCTTGATCTGAGTCATTAATAAGAATGTTAAATGGCATAAGGCTCAAGCACAGATCTCCAGGGCACTCTACTGGAGGCCTCTTACACGGCTGCCATCAGCATTAATGGATCAGCACATTTCAATACTGTCTAATCCAGAGGGATCATACTCTCTGCTTGCTAGTGCAGGGGAATTAGATTCAAATGTTATTGGGAAATGTCTAATAAAATAAGGAAAAATACAATACAACATAGATAATGTTAATTTGTAGTTTTCTAAGTCATTATGTGGCCTGCAGGAATCTGTTTCTATTTATTTGAATTTAACACCATTGGTTGAGTACACATCTTCTCCACATCTCCCATCTCCCCTCCATCCCCAGCAGGGGATGTGACTTGTCCAAGGCCACACTTGGATCTCAGACCTAAAGGCATCTAGTCCAAACATCTCATTTTTACAGGGTAGGAAAAAGACCAAGGAAAGGGAAGTGACTTGCCCAAGGTCATACATAGGATCTTAAATCTAGAGCTGGAAGGCACCTCAGAAGCCATCTTGTCTAATCTCCTCATTTTACAGAGGAGGAAACTGAGGCCCAGAGAGGGGAAGGAAACAGTAATAATCATCAGAGACAGGATTTGAATCTAGGCCCTCAGGCTCCAGGGTCAGTGCTCTTTCTGAGGTCCAACTCTGGAATTATACAATTCTATGACAAAAGATGACTCAGGATTTAGGGGACCTGGGTATGAATCTTGCTTCTCACACTTATTAGCTGTGTGACTCTGGGGAAGTCACTTTCTCTTTCTGTGTCTCAGTTTTCTCATTTCCAAAATGGGGATACACATAGGTCTAGAAATCAAAGTTATGATTATGAAGCAGCTTCTCTTTCTTCTTTAAAGAGCCCCATGACTATCCCTCATATGCCTCCTTATCTTCATCACTGCCCTTAGGCCACATCTCCATTGCATTTCTTCTTTTTTCTGTCTTTTTGGACAGGCTAGGCCTATTTCTGGGTCCAACCCCAATTATTTCTGGGAGGAACTTACCTCCCAGTCCAAGACTGAGGCCTGCCACTGGGCAATCTTGTCAATGTTCTCCAGCCGCCGCTTCCTCTCGTTGATCTGCTGGGTCACGTTCCTCATGACGGCGAGAGCTGCTGCAACATACCTGTAGTCACTGTGAAGACACAGGAGGGGGAGGGCCCATTAAATCATGTCCGGGAGGTGGGGGAAAAAGGAAAAGCACTGGATTTGGGATGCCGAGAGGGACCTCAGAACATAAAACATACAGTGTCAGAGCTGGAAGGAACCTGGAATCACAGAATGTCAGAGCTATAAGGGGCTTTAGATCACCCAACAATGGAGTTGCAAGGGACCTGAGAGCAAAGAAACTTAGAGCTGAAAGTGATACAGGGGTGGAGAACCTGTGGCCTTGAGGCCACATGTGGCCCTCTAGGTCCTCAAGTGCAGCCCTTCGAATCCAAACTTCACAGAACAAATCCCCTTCATAAAAGGATTTGTTCTGCAATCAAAAGGCTGCACCCAGGGACTTAGAAGGCCACATATAGCCTCGAGGCCACAGGTTCCCCACCCCTGTCTTAGAACACAGAATGCCAGAGGCATAAAGGGCCCTTAGAACATGGAATGTCAGAAGTGGGAGGGACCTTGGGACAGAGAATGTCAAAAGCTGTGAGGTACTTCATAGACCACCTAGTACAAGTCTCATTATCTTATGGATGAAGAAAGTGAGGCCAAGAGAAACTAAGGCAGTAGGTGGAAAGAAAGGTGGCACCCTTCCCACCTCTGTCTCCTGTTCGGGGGCCCTTTGAGACAAAGGAAGATGGGAATAGGCAACATGGAGACTGACTGGCCCCATTTCCCTTGCTGCCTGCCTATCTCTTCCAGAAAGTCTGAGGTGACTGTCCTCACCCAGCAGGGTACAGGGGGCTGTCTGCTGGCAGAGCCGTCAGCTGCATCAGCCGCCAACTTCGATGATAACTGTGGAAATCACAGACGCTGCAGGCAGGACTTTGGGGCAGTGTCAGTAAGAGTAACCTTCCAGTTCTGAGAACAGTGAAGGGGCCAACAGGCCTCTCCTGCTATTTCTCCTGGCAGGTGCAAGGGGGAAAGGGGAGGGCATCTCTCTCAACTGTTTTCATGCTGAAAATGGCCACAATCAAAGAAGCAGCAGCACGTAGTGAAAAGAGACCTGGACTTGAAATGGGAAAGCCTGGCTTCTAGCCCTGGATCCACCAGGAATGTGCTCAGCATGTACTTCTAAATACACGTGCTGTCTCCACTGATAGAAAGGAAGCTCCATGAGGGCAGGCCCTGTCTCACTTTGTCTTTTGACTCCCTGGTACAATGTCTGGCACTCATGAGCGAATGTGTGACTGTAGGTAAATTGTGTAACATCTTGGGGCCTCAAGTTTCCTCCTCAGTGAAATGAGGGGTTAGGCCTTAAGGGCCTCTGAACTCCCTCCAGCTCAGCGGGGTTCTGCTTTAGGCTCTCTCCTCCAGCTTGAATGTCTATAGGAGGCTGGCTCTAGAGTTGAAAAGGACCTTCAGAAACAACTCCTCCAAGGCCTTCATTTTCCCCAAGAGGAAACTGAGGTCCTAAGAGATTATGGCATTCACCAGAAGTTACCCAGCTAGTATGAAGCCTAGTACAGGGGAATTAGATTCAAATGTCATCAGGAAATGCTTAACAAAGTAAGCATAGATAATGTGACATAGATAATGTTAATTTGCGGTTTTCTAAGTCATCATGCAGCCCACAGGAATCTGTTTCTATTTGAGTTGGACACCACTGGTCTACTAACAGGAGCAGCCTCATGGCCAAGTAGGAGGGTTCTTTGGCTCGGTCTGAATCCATGAAAGGTACCACAGCATTTGGCCAGTTGGCTGATGTGAGGGCAACTCACGTGGACAGAGATACTCCCAAAAGGCAAGAAACTCTTCCCAACTGAGCTAGAAGGCAGACTAGATGAAGAACATTGGACCAGAAGAAAAACAGCAGAGACAACCCCCTGTACTCCCAGTGTGTCCCTGCCATCTCCCTCTGGACGTGTGAGGAGACACTGGGCCCCTATCCTGGCCAACTCTGACCTGGCGAAGACCCAAAGCCAGGGTGGGTAGCCATCCCCTTCCCTGGTGGGATGGCACAAGCCTCTAGGACCAGGTACCTTGGAGGACACTCAGAGCCTCCTGAACCTCTCTCTCTCTGTTCCTCCCATACCATGGTGGATCACAGAACAGTCCAGGGCTTGGAAACAGGACGCCTGAGTCCTAGACTCAGTTCTGCTGCTGACTCGCAGCGTAACCTTTTATACACTCATTTACACACTCAAGTTTCTTCAATTGTAAAATGAGGAAGTTAGATTAAAAGGCTTCTGATATCCCTTCTAGCTCTGACATCCTCTGTTCTAAGGGCCCTCTAAGCTCTAATGTTCTAGGTTTGATGGTCTTTCCCAGCTTTGACATCCTCGTTTTAAGGGCTCTCCTAATTCTACCATTCTATGCTCTAAGATCTCTTCCAGTCTTAACATTCTTTGTTCTAAGATCCCCCCCAGCTCTGATATTCTATGTTCTAAGGTTCTTCCCAGTCCTACCATTCCACGTTCTAAGGGGCCCTCTCAGCTTAGGCATACTTTGTTCTAAGGGCCTGTGTAGCCCTAACAGTCTATGTTCTAAGGTCCCTCTGACCTCATATATTCTATGTTTTAAGGTCCCACGTAGGTCTAACACTTAATGTTCTAGGACCTCTCCCAGCTCTGATATTCTATGTTCTGAGTTCCTCTCAGCTCTGAGATTCTATATTCTAAATTCTAAGGATCCTCCTAGCTCTGATATTCTCAGTTCTAATGGCCCTCTGAGCTCTGCCATTCTATGCTCTAAGGTCTCTGCCAGTCTCAACATTCTCTGTTCTGTGTTCTAAGATTTTAATTCTAATTCTGTGTTCTTCATGTTATAGGCAAAAAACATTTGCGAAGTTTGGCAGTCATATCTGCTGGCTCCTCTCTTGCCTCAGTGGGGTTAAAGGTGACTTTCAGAAGGCTATATCCAATGAGTGCAATCTCTGGTGGGCTCTCCTAGACTGGTACCATTTTGAGGAGTGCTCTGGCACAGACCAAGTCTGCTTCCTGAGGCTCAGTCCAGCTGTTGACATGCAAGCCTGTCTCCCTGGGATGGGGCATCGAATGAAGAGCCCATGAAACAAAAAGTTTGGTTCTGGTCTGCCCCCTTCTGCTTCTGTAGGGGCTTTATGGGAAGACACAGATGGGCAAAAGACAGGCTGAGCAGGCAAGGAAGGCCTGGGATCATTACATCTGGAGGAAGTTCTTACAGCCCCAGCAGCAAATTGAGTACTGAGCCACTGGGAGTTAAGAACTGATTGATAGGAAACTGAAGGCAGTCCCCAAGGGCTTTCTGGAGCCTGCTGCAGCTGGCTCCCAAAGTCTCAGCCACTCACTCTCCCACCACCCCAAGGTCAATGGCAAGGGAGGGCGTCCCTCCAGCATTCCTTCTTGCCAGATTCTCTTCCCTTCCCTAACACAGCCCATATGATGGGAATGAATGTCACCCCCACCCCAATCCACTGCCTCTACAATCCCTATAGCAACTGGAACATCTGGATTTTCTCAGAAGATCCTGGAACAAGGATACCTTGTGGGCGGCCAGAAGGAGTAGATGTGTTCTGAAGCCCTGGACTCTTCCCTGAGGTTCATACTGATTGGGGGGGGGGGGGGGGGGGAGGATACACCCCACATTCTCCCCCCAAAATTAGTTTCTAAATATGAACTGCTTCCTCCCCACCCACATGTTTTCCTCTACAGGTTGAAAAAAAAAATGGATAAAAATGTGTGACCATTAGGTGAGGAAATATAGGCTGGCTCCTTCTCTACCTTCTCCCTCCCTAGTTAATCCCTTTGCCCTGGGACCCAAGCTCAGTTCTATTTATCTCCACCACCAAGGTCCCATACACTCTCTGGGCCTTTTCTGTTCCTTATGCCTGACCTCACCTCTGGTTGGGAATAACTTCCTCCACTATGATAATGCTTGGTCTGCACCTCCAGCAGAGCTGACTGGGTTACTTACTTCAGTCACTGAATCCTCTGGTCTGACTTCGGTCCATCCATGCATCCATCCATCCATTGATCCATCCATCCACCCACCAGGACTCCAGAGCCCTAACCAGCACAGACACTTGGACCTAGCCAGCTGCCCTACTGTGCCCCCAGGCCTGAGCTCTATCCACTGTGTGACCTAGCTGCCCATACTTAAATCTGGGGTGGTTTCATATGCCTGGACTAGACTAATGCAAATTTGTGACCACACCCAGACTCATCAGTAGGGTTTGCAGCTAGAACTGGAAGTCTCAGACACGGAGTCCTGCTACAGGATAGTGGCTCACTGTCTTCCTCTGTCCAACGGAAGGCTTGTGCTGGGGCCAGACGACATCTAAGGTCTCGCCCGGGTTTCATAATCTTTGCTTCTCATGTGGTGTTTGTTAGTTCAGGCTGGGTGGGGCCAGCTGGGGCTGGGACTCTGCGGGCCAATGGAGCCTTGGAGGACCAGAGGGCCTCTCGAAGCCTCAAGCTGCTGTTGGAAGGTAGGAGTCCCCTCCTAAAAAAACCACATTTGTAGCAGCCCAGATCGAGAGATGGCCGGAGCACTGAAGGCCATGAGGTCCAACTCTGTCATTTTACAGATGAGAAAACTGAGGCCCAGGGAGGGAAAGGGACTTAAGCCAAGGTCATACAACCAGTATCTGAGGCAGGATTTGAACCCAGGTCTTTCTAACTTCAAGTTCAGTGTCCTAAGGAGGGTCATAGGATAGCAGATCCTAGATCAGAGTTGGAAGAGACCTCAGAGGCCAGCTAGGCCAACCCCCCTCATTTGACAGAGGAGAAAATTGAAGGGAAATATTTGCACCTAGGTGCTCTGACTGAAGAAGAGTGAGCTAGCTCTCTTTGGCTGGGCCTGTGCCAGTCCCTCAGGCAGGAGCCCAGGCCTGACCCTGACTAGCTCTTCTGCTGCACGGTTCTATAAACCTTTGCCTTTCAGACAGCTTCCACCATGAGTCATCATGGCCAACCTAGCCACCCAAGGGAAGGGAGTGACCAGCAGCCACTGCTGGGGCAGAGAGCAAGAGGTAAAAGCACTCAAGAGGCAGAAGGGAAAGAGAGGGAATTAGAGAGGGAGAGACAGAGAGAGAGAAGGGAGGGAGAGAGATGAGGAGAGGGAGACAGAGAGAGGAGACAGAGAAAGGGAGAGGAGGGAGGAAGAGACAGAAACAGAGAAACAGAGACAGAGTGAGAAAGATACAGAGACAGAAGGAAACAGAGACAGAGAGAATGATAAAAAGAGAGAGAGAGAGACCAAGACTAGAAAAGATGGTAACAACTTCAGTAGGACAAACTGAAGGAAAATCGAGAACTATCTGAAGCAGAACCCAACCAAACCAAAAAACCCTTCCAGGTGAAAAGATCTGCTAGAGTCTGTGGAAATGAGGCCATGCAAAGTCAGAGGCAGCTTTTAGGGCACCTTTGAGATGATCGAGCCCAAGCCTGTTCTTTTACTTATGGAGAAGCTGGAACCCAGAGCTGGCCAGAGACAGCTGGACAAGGCCATGCAACCAGAGAGAGGCAGACCCAGGGCGCTATCTCGGCTCCTTTGGCCCCAGGCCTAAGGTCTCTCCTCTACCGTGATGCCTCCTGAGTAGAAAGTGCCCCAGAGTAGGAGGCAGCAAATTCATTTCACATCTTCCATAAAAAGACAAGGCATGTGGTAGAGGAACACAGGTTCCTGGATGCCTTCAAGCTGGGGTCCGGAATGGGTGTGTTCAAGGGAGATATAAGCACCTCCAAATCCACTCATGAGCTCTCTGCTTGGGTGGGCGACATGGGAAGGCTGGGCCTCAGTGACCCGGTTCTATGCAGGGCATTCCAACATGGGGTCACAATGACAGCAGGATTCTGGAGGGCTGACACATGTCATGGGGCTGGGGCAGGCCAGGAGGAGCACAGGAGGGAAGAAGCAAAGAATTCCAGTTCCTTCATGTAAACCAAATCACAGAGGCCTTCAATGTCCAGTGCTGAAAGGCAGCCCAGAGGAAATCAGACAATGGGCCCAAACCAAGCCAGGCAGTGGGCCTAATGAGAATCAGACAGGAGGCTGAGGGGGGA
This sequence comes from Vombatus ursinus, assembly GCF_900497805.2. Lineage (NCBI taxonomy): Eukaryota > Metazoa > Chordata > Mammalia > Diprotodontia > Vombatidae > Vombatus > Vombatus ursinus. The sequence continues at coordinate 1,232,578 of NW_020944201.1, read as the reverse complement.
GAGAAACACCTCCTTCCCCCTTGGCTTGTTTAGTCTGAGCTGATTAGCTCAGCTCAAAGTGGAATACAGTACTAACAAGGCCAAGGTCACAGACTTGATCCCATGTACTCAAAGAATGCCAGAGCTGGGAGGGGCCTTAAAATACACAAGAGCTAGAAAGGCTCTTGGAATGTCAGAGATGGAGGACCTTACAAGAGAGGTTGGGAGGGACTTTAGGACATAAAATATCTGACCTATGAGTAGAACAGGAAATGTCAGGATTGGGAGGGGCCTCAGAACAGGGAAGGTCAGAGCTGGGAGGGGCCTCAGAACAGGGAATGTCAGAGCTGGGAGGGCCCTCAGAACAGGGAATGTCAGAGCTGGGAGGGGCCTCAGAACAGGG